>NC_053045.1:55308008-55611038 GCF_003473485.1 Medicago truncatula | reverse complement strand
AAACTCTATAAGGATGTAATAGTGAACACGAGTTTGTCAACTGCTTCAAACTACTTGAAAAATATGAAGCGATAAATAAATTTTTAGTCCAATGGTTCTAGTAAAATTGGAGCTTTAATGTGCACTTGGTACACTGGTAAATTAAAGTTTATCGATATACTTGTTTTCTCAATCAATAAATTATCGATATTTTTTTATAAAATAAAGAATTATTTGTGATTTTTTACATTTTAAGAAATATCATTTCATCGTGAGTTTAACTCAGTTGGTATGGATAATGCGTAAAATATGCAAGGTTCCGGGTTCAAACCTCGGCCACCACTAAAAAAGAATCAAAATTTTCAAATTTTAATTGTTATCGTAACCAATATTCACAATTATGAATAATAAAAATTAAATTTCACATTTTTGATAAATAAAATTTAGTTATTATAATTATAAACGATAGAGCATAAAAAAATTTCTTCAAAAAATTATTTATTTATCTATTAATTTAAAAGTTAAATATACAGATACACTCAAATTTTTGAGTACCATAGAAATTCTCTTATCAAATTTGGGCCATTCAAGTTCTCTTCATATTAAGTTTTAATTAGTGTTTTAGTTCTCATATATTGTCATTTAGAAAAATGTTCCCAGATGTTAAAAAGATGACGACGAGGATGACAAAAATCCGTATAGGTCTTGCCACATTGGCTTTTCAATGATGTATCCATGTGGCAAATGCCCGGCTAAAATAATTTTATCAAGTAAAATATAAAAAATAAGCTAATCACGTTTAATAAGTTAATTCGGATAATGCGGGTATTTCTAAATTTTATGTCATTGTTTTAAAGATTAGAGGTTTGTTAGCATTACATCACAACTTTGAAGTTCAATGTCAAGCAAATATAATTATTTATACTTTAACAAAGATGATCATTTCAAATGTTAGTCATCATGTTTATGATTATGATTATGCTCTTCTTTGTATTCAACATTATTTAAGAAATCATATCAACTGAGTTTTATTTGTTTAAAAAAAATAAAAAATAAAAAACTCATGGTACAAAAGAACTCATAATCTCCCCTAAAAAGAATAGCTCATAATCTGGTACAATGCGCATTACACTAATAGAAGTTTTATCTCAACATCTTTTCATATGATCTTTCTCAACATTCTTTAGAAGTCCATTGAAATGATATAATAAGTTTTGGGTACGAATGTCAATAGTTAAGTCACGCATCACCATACTATGACAACAGGTAAATAGTGTTCCTACTCCTTTCTTATAAAAAAATAAATAATTATAGTGCAATAGCATCAAATGATAATCAAGAGATCTCAATTATGTTAATTGAAGACTATCACCTGTATCATTTTCAATACTCTAAAACTTAATTTAAATTAAAGAAGTAGAAAAACATGCCAAATTAAAATTGAAAAATAAAAATATCCAAATTTACAATTTTTATTTTATTTAAAGAAGTCTAAATCTGTGAATGTGAAATAATACACAAAAAGTTTATAATTAATCCACTCGTCTAAAAAAAAATTAAAAAACTAAATTTCTTACTGGGCAGTGTTGGATTGATGAAGACGAAAAAGAACTAAATTAGTAAAATAAAGGTTAAAATGCACTTTTGGCCCCTATGTTAGGCTCCGTAGCAATTTTGGCCCCATATTAAAAAAAATCACTTTCCAACCCCCTAACTTCACCCCCTTTTGCAACCCATAAGCCCCCTCTGATTTTGACCAGGTCAAAGTTTAAGTGGTCACTCAATGGACGCCACGTGGAAAAATTTTGAATTAAAAATAAAATAAAAACGCCACATATTTTGATTGAAATTAAATAATTAAAATAACTTAAAAAAAACCCAAAAATCAAAAGAAAAAAACAAAAAACTCAAAAATTAAAAAATGCAAAATTCATATATCCATCGTCATCCTTCATCTCCCCTTTTAAAACACCCCAAAAACACCATGAAAGATCTGAAAACTCATCCCTTCACCATCATATTCATCATTGTTCATATGTTCATATTCTTTCAATTTCATATTCATTATCCATCATCATAAAACCACAAAAATTGTTTTTAGATCTGGTTGTATGCTGGAACAATAAAGTCGGTAAAAACATATTTTGATACAGCTGAGCTACAAAAAATGCAAAAGTTTTGTTACTCAATACAGATTCCAACTCAGCCTTGTCTTCTTGATTCTTACAAAACCTCTCACCAGCCATCTTTTTCTTCCTCAGTTGTTGGAAATTCAAACTTTATAGAAAGAAAAAAAACTAAATTCTAAATAGAACTCAAAATTCTAAATTGTGCAGCAATTATTTGAAACTATTCATTCACCAAGAGCTTCAAATCAAGAAATATAAACTCAAAAGCATAGTCTATGAAAAAACTAACAAAGATAAAAAAGATGCTAAATTATTATCAGAAAAAAATAGAAAAAAGGAAATAACAGGAACGGGTGAAGATCTTCATCTTCACCACCAATACAAACAAGAATAGCCATAGCTTCGATCCAAGGACAAACGTAACGAAAGTGCAGTTTACCTTTCAACGCAATGGATCTCAGCTCTGGAAACCGTTTAATCACCGTCGCTGGATTCATAGCGTCTTCTTCCTGCACCACCGTTCAATCTTGTACCATGATTTGCATACCAGGAAGATTGAGTTTTGGTATTTGTCGCATTGAATGAAGGAGAATTCATACTCTAGAATTTCTTCTGGTGGTGTTAATTGCAACAACAGCAGCAACAAGATTAGAATGTTTTGAGGATTGATGAACAGTTTGCTCAAATGGTTGTTGGTGTTGGTGGTATTGGACAGAAGCGGAGGAGGAACGAGATAGGGTGGTTCGTTGCGGCGGAAGAGAGAAGAGTGTAGATTACAATGGTGGTTGAAGGTTGGTGAGAAACGGAGTTTTTTCATTTAATTTTTGGGTGTTTTTTTAATTTATTTTAATTATATAATTTTAATAAAAAAATATGTTGCATTTTTTTATTTTTAATTCAAAAAAATTTCACGTGGTCTCCATTGAGTGACCACTTGAACTTTGACCCGGTCAAAATAAGAGGGGGCCTCTGAGTTGCAAAAGGGGTGGAGTTAGGGGGCTGAAAAGTGATTTTTTTTAATAAGGGGCCAAAATTGCTACGAAGCCAAACATAGGGGGTCAAAAGTGCATTTTAGCCTAAAATAAATCTTTGATCTCAGCCGTTTATTCTGGCCGACGCAGCCATCAAACGGTGTAAATTCGATGAAACAAACACAGTACCCGCGTTATTATAGAAAACAAATACACAAATCATACGCAAACCAAACGCGCCTTCTTTCTCTCCTTCTCACATCACAGATTTTATTTTCCTTCGCCTCGAAGATACATCTCTCTATCATAAACAAACAATAATCGATTTTGTAAATAATCGCTTACATCCAAAATCGCTGATGCTAGAATCTGAACTTCACGACCTCTCCGACGACAGCGATTACGCTGCTGCGTCACAGCAACAAGTAAATCTTTTCACTTCAAAATCGAATTTCATTTCAATTAGGGTTTTGTAATCGCGATTCAATTCTGTTCAATTCTCGAATCATGCAATAGTTTGTTTGTATTATTGTTTTTGAATTTGAATTGTTTGTGATTAGGGTTCGGCTAGCGTGATGCAGCGTACCGACAGCTTCCAACAAAGCTCATCTTCTAATGAACTGGAAGGTGCTGAAATTGTATATTCCAAGGATAATGTTGCTATTCATCCAACTCAGTTTGCTATTAGTGGAAGATTGAAGTTAATTAAGCAAGGGACTTCCTTGTTTATGGTGATAATCGATTGGTTGTTTTGTTAATTTTTGGTTTGTTTTTTGTTTATGTAAATTTATTATTTTCGCTTGCAGACTTGGATACCTTACAAAGGGCATAACGCGGATAATGGTTTGTCTGATAAAGGTAGTTTGCGTTTAGAGTGGATTTGATGATTTTACTGCTTTGTGAAATTCAGGCTAAGTGTTGAAGTTTATTTTGTTAATTTGTTGTTTAGACAGAAACCTTTACACCATTAGGGCGGTGCCGTTTACGGATGTCAGGTCAATCAGGAGGCATACTCCTGCTCTTGGATGGCAATATATCATTGTTGTTCTATCGTCAGGTGAATTTTCTGTTTTTGAATTGAATCAATTGCATTTTATATTTATTGTGCTTTATTTTTCAATATATCATGGTTTTGTTATCTTCCCTGATATGTATCAACCATGGAACTTCTGTTATTAATGTGTTTTATCAGGGGGAGGGGGTTTATATGTGGTTAGATAAGTATAAAAGTGAAATACTACCTTGGGTGGATTATCATGTTCTCTCTGTATGGTAGGTGATTGAAGTTCCCCCTTGTTATTCTCTTCATTGTTAAAAGTAACCTATAGGGCCCCTTTCCCCTGGAAACCAAAGGTTAACACCATAAACAAAAAAGTAATATATGCATTAGGATCTAATTCCCATGGATTTAGGGTGCATTTGAGTGAAGAATTTAATAAACTGGTTATTCAATAAGCAATTTTATGAAATTTAATGAAAAGTAATATATGCATTAGGATCTAATTCCCCCTTGTTATTATTAGCAAGTTTATTGAAGTAAATTGAAAACAGTTTATGAGTACTAATATAACTTCTCATGTAATGAGAAAAGTCCATTGTACTGTTAATAAGCTCTTTCAAAAGCTCCCTTAATAAGCAAGTTGGCAAAAACACTGCATCAAATTCTCTTAGCACCCACTGAATAAGTAGATAGATTGTTCAAACATAGTATTAGAATGCTGGAAACTAGGTTTTGCAAACCAAGTATGTATTGGCTCTCTATATATAGCACAGGGAAATTTTATAAATGGAAAAGTGTTGTTATATAACGGCTATAGCGCTATTGCACTGTGGAATTTGAACAAACCTCTATTGTTCCGCGACATGCTATTTAGTACAAAATATTTTGAAATAGCGGCGCCATAGCACTGTTGTGTGGTGGAATTTTAACAAACTGCTATTTACTGCGATCCACGATGGACAACACTGTGAAAAAGGTTTCTTTAAGTAGGTAAAAGATAGATTTATGCATGATGCTAATATGTACGTGTAATTTATGTGATGCATGGATGCAAGGATAGAGTAATGTTTAAAAAAGTCTAGGACGAGGGTACTGGAAATACTTGTTATATACAGTAAAAATATATCTTAACGTGCTTAAGAGTTAATGTTATAATGAATATTGAAAAATTACACTTAAGTTCCTTTTAAATAATATATTTCAAATATTAAAATAATTATATTTTTTTAGTGATTTATGTTAAGTTCAATTAGGTCAATACATTTTAAAATGTTTTTGAGAAGTTGTCATACTTCATTGCCTACCAAAACCACTCTGCAATGTTTTTGCCTTTTCTTTTGCATCGGTGCTTCTTATATTATTTGCTATTAATTATTATGTAACTTGTATATAAACCAATAACTTCTAGTTGCCGGATTTCTGAAATACCTAGCACTTGTTTCTACTGCTGCTGCATTTAATTGTTGAATTGGATATGTGCTTTCTCTTCAGAGTTTCTTATAGCTCATTCGTGATGTAGTGTTTTTACGTAATCTAGGTAATATTGGTTTGGTAAATAGTGTATGTTTGGTGACACTATTTATTTTGATGGCAATTTAGATATCTGACTCAGTCTATACTCTTATGCTATACCTTATATTCAGTTTTCTACAATTCAATATCATGTGAATAAAATCTTTTTGCAGGACTTGCCTATCCTCCGCTATATTTCTATAGTGGAGGAGTCAAAGAATTCCTTGCTACAATAAAGCAACATGTTCTTCTTGTGAGGTTAGATTCCGATTTCAATGCCTTCATGTTTAATTTCTTTCAATGCAATCACTGATACTTCGATGATATATTATAAAGTTGTGATATTTACCTGGAAATTGAGAAAGCCTGTGGGGCAGTTACAGTTCAGAAGGGCTATTTGATCCCCATTTCTCACTCATATAGTTGTATTATATCAGGATTCAGGAGAGAAAGATAACATTAAAATAAGGATATGATAATATTTTATGTTGCCATCACATCATAACGTCTAGCCTGAATAATATTTTTATAAGCTGATTGTTTGCAGAGATGTTTGTCTTTGATTATGATTACTTTGGAATATGTGCTGAATATGTCTTGAAAATTCATTCATATATAACTTCTATGGTATTTTTCATGGTTTCAAGATATAACAAAATAGAAATTTTTATCAAGAAAAAAATAATTTATTAGTTAGTTGTCATTTCTATTGTCTATACTGTGAGGTTATTGTATGGCAAGTTCCTTTACAAGGACATGTATTTTCATTAAATCTCAATTACTATGATTGGCATGGTATATGTTTTATGTTCTACGAGAAGGCTTGTGTGTTGTTAAATTTCTCCCAACCGTATTTTTTGTGCATTTTGTCTTTCTATTCTGTCTTATTCTTTATCAGCCATCATGACTCTTGAGTAGCTTTTACTACATGCGTGCCAGATGTTTAATATCACATTTTTTTCTTCTTCTTCTGCTGTATTTCAGGTCTGCTGAAGATGCAAACGTATTCCTAGTAAATGATTTTCAGAGTACACTGCAGGTGTGTGCTGTTCAATATTCAAGTGAAGTTTGTTTAGTTTTTGCAACTGGATCATGATAGGGACTTGGGTATTATGGGGTGCCAAGTCCCACAACGAGTAGTGTGGGATGCTCGGAGACGGTGAGTATTGAAGTGGCTTGGTTCTTCTCCCTTGATAACTAGCTTTTAAGGGAGGGTTCCCCAAGTGCTTGGATACTTATCAGATCGCTGATCCAGTTAATCTTTTTACTTTTAGCAAAAGTACATCGTTGAAAATATTTCCAAAAAATAGGAAAGAATTTTACCTCCATACAAAATCATAAGTAAGTTTCTCTATTCTATTGCGGTGGTCTAAATGTTAAACAACTTGTCCTTCTAGCAGATGATAATTCCGAATGTTAAATAGCTTGTCCCTAGCAAGAAAGACGATTAGAAGAATGAAAACGCTTGCATGCGGAATTTATAATTTAATATTGTTATTATTTTACCTTTGCTAACCTTTCTAATGCTTGGTTGACTTCCAGAAAACTTTGTCTTCCTTGGAACTGCCCAGGGCTGTTCCTCTTGCACGTGGACCTTCAGATATGTCAGCTGATGAGTCCACTTTGAATGAGAACCAAGAGAGGAATGACAGTGGTGTCAATAATGGAAGTGTAAGTGTTCCTCAGTTCCATAGGAGACCAAGACATAAAGTTAACGATCCTACTCGGGACCTCTCTATTCAGGTTTTGGAGAAGTTTTCTCTTGTTACTAAGTTTGCCCGTGAAACAACTTCACAACTCTTCAGAGAAAATCAGACTAATGGATTCAGGGCCAATGAGAGGAGAACCCGTATAGAGACTAACCTTGATCCTCCAAAGTCTTCCCAGACTAACCTTGATCCTCCGAAGTCTTCCACTGTTGCAGGAAAAGTTTCTGATGAAAATTCTGCTTTCTCAGATTCTAAGGAGGTAACCCTTTTTCTCTGGTTAATGTTGTGAACGTTAGCAAGCTTTCAGGCTTCAACTAGAAAACTGTGTTGTTAATTGCAAAATTATTTTGTGCTTACATTGTTTGCAACTTCTACCCTGCGTATTATTAACTAACAATGAACAATTGAGTGGCATTGTATAATCAATATGCTATGCTGAAGGGACCCTCATTATGTGTAGTTTTGTAAAATAGTAGTACACATCATTAAAATAATTATTGTTTATTTTCCTTTAATTTTTACTTTTCAGTACAAACTTTGTGATTATGTTCAATAACACATTTTTTAATCCTATGAATAATATGTTGGGATATCTTAATTTGCTGGCTGTGTTTCATACACTAATCTCTTTACCATTATCCATTTATTAGACCAAAATTTTGGCAGCGATTAGCAAGTAATTACTTAGATAGCCTAAACGTGGTTGAAATATGGTGCAATATAGTAAGGTCATTTATTTGGTCCAAGGTGTTGTGGTTAAGATTAGAAAAGGAAAAATATTATTGTTTTTACTACTTTAGACCAAAAATGGTGGGACCCCTTCCCGGACCCTGCGTATGCGGGAGCTTTGGTGCAACGAGCTGCCCTTTTACCACTTTAGACCAGTTCACCATATTAATTAGCTACTCAAACTCATCATTCACAGTAAAAGTAAAATAATAAAATCAGTTAACAAAGCTCAATTACAATGACTGTCGTGTAGCTTTGAAAAATCCGGAGTATTACCATCTATAGCATCTCATTTAGCCAGTTAGCAGCATGTGCATGATTTTCATTTTGGTAACTGGTGCTAGATTTTGTTCAAGATGACATAAATTGTATTAAAATTTGTCTAATTTCAATTGTGTTGTCCACATGTTCCCTGGTGGCATCTGTCGATCCGCTTTAATATAGCAGACTTGAATAATCTGATTGTCATAGTGATAATGGCATATTTGGCGTGCATGGTTATGCTTGGTTTGGATATTGCTCATATCTGCAAATTTTGTAGTGGATTTACCCCTTTTCACCTTTGTATGATTAATAATGTCTTTTTTTTTTATTTTGTTTCTCTTATGGCAGTTTGACAATTTGTCGCTAGTGTGGGGAAAACCGCGACAATCTCCTTTAGGTTCTAAAGAGGTATGAGCTGTATGTTTCATATTTTTTTTTCTTATAGACTGCTAGCATTAGATTACATGCTACGATTTCTCTTGGGAATGATCACTTGTCATAATGATCATTGATATTAGAATATAAATTTTCCTCGTTGCTTTTGTAAATGAAATAACAAGGGTTTTCCTGGGGGTGACTGAACCAAAAGTTGAATAGTCAGTATTATGGTTTTGTATGGTTTAATAGTTCTCTTGGAATTTCAATTAAATTGTAAAATAAAACATGCATTTTTATCTCAAAATTGTAAAAAAATATAAAAAGTGAAAATAAAATTAATTTCTAAATCTCTCATTGGCTATGCATAGTTATAGATTTTTATTTGAATTTTTCTGAAAATATATTTTTTATTGCAAAAGATTTTTTATGTTGGCTATGCATAGTTGTAGAGCATTTTTGCAGGTCATAACAGATTTTATGTAAATATAGTGAATTATGAGTAAATGATATTTTTGTTAGAAGCGTTATTGTTTATCCTATCCATTTTGATATTGTGTGTTATCAAAAATATGATTATATTATCTATATATACTGCGCTATAAGCGATCATGCTGGTGGTAATAAGACAACTTGTGTTAATTTTCAGATTTTGAGAGAGAATTGTGAGAATGGTTGAGGGATGTCATTTTATATCCTGAGAAATTTCAGATTTTGTATGCTAATTCTTTATTGGGCTTAATCATATGCAGTGGATTACATTCGTTGATTCTGAAGGGAGAGTCATAGATTCAGAAGCTTTGAGAAAGAGAATATTTTACGGCGGACTTGACCACGAATTACGGAATGAGGTTTGTATATTGCATCCGTCACAAGTTATAGGCTAAGTATCTTGATTATGAATAGAAAAAGGATTATCCTCTGATATATCTTTTATGGAATATATAAATATAAATGGTAGGTCTGGGGTTTGCTTTTGGGATACTATCCGTATGACTCAACATATGCTGAGAGAGAATTCCTGAAGTCGGTAAAGAAGTCAGAGTACGAGACCATAAAGAACCAGTGGCAGGTTTTCATTTACTCCTGAATAAGATAGACTTCTCTTTTTGCCTTCCTACTATAAACTTGAAAATGATTTTCTGCCTTCCTACTACATACTTCTCTTTTATGTAATTATGAATTCTGATGACGGACATTGCCATCTCTTTCGACTTTGTTTTTCTGCTGTAATTCTATAAACTCTCAACTAAGCCTTCGTCAAATTATAAATTTGTTTATGTACTTCATGTAGAGTATCTCCTCGGCTCAGGCTAAACGATTCACAAAATTCAGGGAAAGAAAAGGGCTTATTGAGAAAGATGTGGTAAGCTAGACACTACTAAATTAGAATGACTAAAAATGAACAGAAAAATTATGCTTATGCAGTTTTAACTGTTTTTCCTTGTATTTTTTAAGGTGAGAACTGATAGATCGCTTACTTTCTATGAGGGGGATGACAATCCAAATGTCAATGTTCTGCGGGATATCCTGTTGACATATTCATTCTACAACTTCGACCTTGGTTATTGTCAGGTACTAATGGTTCTGGGCTTAATCTTACTACTACAATTAAAGCTTTCCTACTAGGTTTTTGCTTAATCTAGTTGTTAATATCTTATTAGTAACCCATTTCCAAGTAGCCAGTTGTAATTCTTAATTATATAGTTTTAAAGAGGAAGAGATGATGTGAAATTAAATTTAAAAATGGAAACTCAGTGGCTTAAAGGTTTGCCACGTACGAAATCTAGGAAAAGGTTGGACATATCACGGGTCTATTGTAGGAAGTCTTATTTTTATTTGTGATGGAGTAATTCCATGACTCAACTCGTAACCTCCTAAACACATTGCAACCACTTCAACCATTGTTTTGAAGCTTCACTTTCTGGTATGAATATTAAGAAGCAAAGAATAATGAGGAAGTTTTTTGGTTTAGAGGGGAAATTGGAAAGAAAGTGCGGTTCTCAAATATGGTGTTTAGTTGTTAGAGAGTGATTTTACATTTGTATCCTATGTGGTCTATTTTCTGTATCACATTGATATTGTAACTGTGTATCAAAAGAGCCTGGAATAAAGGTGTTTCCACTGTCTTTCTGAATCGGTATCTAACAGTATCATACGTCTTCAACACCAAAACTTTGTTTAAAGGCTTTGTTGAAGTTATCAGCCCTATATGCATGTGTGGTGCAGCTATTTCCCTGCATGATTAAACAAATAAATTGTGTATTTACTGTAGTCAGAGATGAGTGTCTCGGTGGCTATTATCTTCATGAACCAAATATATCATGAACTCGTGAAAAATAATGCACTTGGTTTTTACTTGCGCCATTTTTTTCCCTTCTGCCAATACAACAGAACAGTTATAGTTGAGGACCGTTTAAACAGATGGTTAGGAAAGCTTATACGTGTGCTCTTTTGCAGGGAATGAGTGATCTTCTGTCTCCAATATTGTTTGTGATGGAGGATGAATCAGAGGCATTTTGGTGTTTTGTCTCTCTGATGGAACGTCTTGGACCCAATTTTAATCGTGATCAAAATGGCATGCACTCTCAACTTTTTGCATTATCCAAGGTTTATCTCTCTCTTGTTCTATTTCTCCCTGACAAGCTGCATACACACGTCCAATTGTTGATTTTTAACGACTATGTTGTTCTATATTTGTCCAGCTTTACACTTTTCTTCAGTGGCCTTTTCTTAACATTATATTATTTTAATATGCATATACTCAACATCATTTTGCATACATCATCTGTAGCATCTTCAAATAATTTGGGTATATATGTCGAGTGATTGTATATTGAAGTTAATGTTGTGTTTTTCAATTGTTTTGGTCCTTACAAAGAGGTGCTGCTTTTTCCCACTGGCTATGCTGATGTAACTGCTAAATCACTTCAATTTTCTCCTTATAGTCCCAAACGTCCGATACTGGAATATAAAGAAAGGATTTGGATCCTCTCATGTTTGAATCCAACATGAGGGGAATATATTCATCATCTCACCATTGACTCGTTGAGTTCTACAACTTGAAAAAGTTAGTGGGGCTCAATGAATTTTATGGGTGAGATGATGAACATAACCCTCTCATATTGGGTTCAAATATGAGAGGATTCAAATCCATAAAGAAATTGATTACTGTAGAATCTACCAGATATACTATATTAGTAATTATATGTTTGGCCCAAATTTACTTCCATCCAACTGTGCTTTCTTTTCATGTTTTTTTCCATTAATTGCTGTGCAGAATTACAAATGAAAATTTTCTGTATGTGGCAACAAAAGAATGAATTATGTTCTGCACCTTTGAGATGCATGAATTATTTTAATTTGTACCTTTCAATGTATCAGTCTCACCACACACGACATTTTTTGTTTCTTTTCATGAAAATATAAGGCAAATAGTAAATTGTTATTGGAACTCTTTTAAAAAAACAATGTAAATTATTATTGGAACTCAAATTTTAATTTGAGCTATCTGTAGCAGAAGCTGGCATTGATACTTCGATTGTCTTTGTCTGTGTCATGGCTTGTCTATTTGTCACCATTCCCTCATATATGCTATATTTCTGTGTCTCTGGTCTCCTCATCGAGATATACTGCTTTTAATATTCTTTTCCATTCCTAACCTATATTTATTTGTTGCAGTTGGTGGAGCTGTTGGATTCTCCATTGCATAACTATTTTAAGCAGCGCGACTGCCTCAATTATTTCTTTTGTTTCCGCTGGATTTTGATTCAATTTAAAAGGTTAGATTCCTTGAATCTTCAATTTTGGTCATAATTCAATAAATGCAGGCGTATATATTATATAATGTGAAAAGTATGGAGTTACTTTGTTGTCTAATTAAGTTATTTTAGGTTTGGTACCTTTTGCACATAGATTCACTATGCCAGCAATGTAGAAGGCTATTATTAAATGGATTTTTTAATAAAATAATGTTGAATTGTTGACCAATCTCCATTTGATCTGCTTTGAGAAAACTGGGACTCACCTTGAATTATCTGAAACATTTATCTACAATTCTCATTTAGGCAACTAATAATATAATATTGATTTACATTTCAGGGAATTCGAATACGAGAAAACAATGCGCTTGTGGGAAGTATTATGGACACATTATCCCTCAGAACATCTGCACCTCTATGTATGTGTTGCAGTCTTGAAACGATGCCGTGGTAAAATAATTGGGGAGGAAATGGACTTTGACAGCCTTTTGAAGTTTATAAATGAGCTAAGTGGTCACATCGACCTTGATGCAACGTTAAGGGATGCAGAGGCTCTATCCATATGTGCTGGTGAGGAAGGTGCAGCCCGTATCCCACCCGGTACTCCACCATCGTTGCCTGTTGATGATGGTTCGTTTTACTACCAACAAGATGATGAAGTGTTGTAGATAATATTATCAGTTGATGTATTTTTTTTTTTTTCTGGGTACAAAGTCATAAATTTCTTCAGTGATGCACGAATATCAACTCCATTGTGCATTTCTTGATTTGATCTAGTGTATGAAATGCGTTTTTTAATTATCTCTATTTTTTTAGTCCGCTGCCAATGTTTCTGCCGTAACCTATGTGCCTATTATTCTTCAGTTGATACACTATTTTTAAGAACAGGTCCCACAAAGTAGTGTGAGGGCTACTATGTTACAAACATAAATGAATAGTGTTTGGACACACATGCGTCAATTTTTTCTAATAATAAAAAGAAAATTGATAATAAAATATTTAGGGTCCGTTTGTTATAGTTTTATTAAAATAAATTTTTGTAGTGTAATATGTTTTTGTTATAATTCTTTATCAAAGAAATTTTTAAAGAAAACTTCTAATGAAAAATTGGTTTCAAATGTTTAACTTAAAATGTCATTAAGTATTTCATCATTTGATTATAATTTTTTTTTATACTAAAACTTAGAAAAATTCTCGAAAAAAAAACTATTTCAAATAGCTTTTCATAAAAATCATTTGTCATTTTGAGAAAATATGTGATTTATACTACTATATAAAATTTAGAACAATGAATATTTAAGTTAATGAATGTCAAAATTTCTTTTTTAAACTTATACTCCCTCCGTTCTAAATTATATGTCGCTTTAGAGAAAAAAATTTGTCCCAAATTGTATGTTGCTTTACAATACCAATGCAACTTTAATGTTACTTTTCCTATTATAACCTTAACTATTTATTACTCTCTCTTATTTCAATTCTTTTATTTATTTTTCCCATATTATTTATTAAGGACAATTTTGTAAAACAAATCATAATATCCCTTTTCCACACAATATTAATTGTATTTCTTAATATGTGTGAAATGCCCAAAACGTCTTACAATTTGGGACGGAGGGATTATCAAATAAGTTTGAAATAATTTGACTGTTATTGAGTAAATTTAAAAAAAAATCCATTTTTCAAAATACAAAGGAAAATCCATTTTTTAAAACTTTAAAACAAACGGGCCCTTAGTATTTGACTGTTACTTTTCCCACCCTATACCTTTCCTCTCGCGCCCTATTTTTTTCCCAAATTACCCTTTGTTTGGAAAATATAATCCGAACTACTTCCGGAATATTATTCCGGATTTATTCGTGGATTTTGACACTTCATCACCCTAAAGGATGAAGATGTCACTGATGAATAGATGAATCTGGATTATATAATCCGAACATTTTATATCATTTCCAGATTATATAATCTGAATAGTGTAAATCACTCCGTTGAAAGTCAACAAAAGTGGGTGGTGAACGACGGTTCCGGATTATATAATCCGGAAAGTGATAAACCTGTCCGGATTATATAATCCAGAATGCATCAGTACAGAGACAGAAGCCATCTGTTTTAGCTGAGACTCTGTTTTAGAGTAGATTTAGTCAATGTTGTTGGTCTTTGACCGTATGCAAACCAAAAAATCAAGTTATAAAATCAAAATTAACAACACAATATAATCTTCAAACACTAATAAAACATAATTATCCAAATGTTACATAGCATTATGATCCAAAATATTCAAACATTAAAAGTAAATAAAATACAAACAATCCCTAATAACTACACCCCAACACCTCTGCCACCCCTGCCACCACCTCTGCCACCACTGCCACCATCAGTAGCTCTCCGACGACGGTAAACTTTCCCATCATGCACCTCTTTCAACGCGTCCTGCAAATGATGTCATTCCTCAGTCCCTTTCGGATCGTAACTTCTTAAAGCAAAAATATATTGAGATATATGTTTCAATCGATTTTTTTTCCATCAAAAACTATCTTTCGATCAGTCTATTTTAGAGATTGAACAATCTAGATGGCATATAAAAGAACATCCTTCATTGTTGATAAAGTTGCCCTCCATTATAGACAATATAGGGTAGGTCATTTGTCTGATTCCAACTTGGAAACTCATGCAACATGCTCTACGAGACTACAATAAATTATACGGACCTCCCATGCTATTTATTTGTGTTTTTTGAAAAAGTTCTTTCTTTGTGTTATCTTTCCTTGTTCCGGCAGAAAATGTTAGACTCTTACAATATGATAAGTTAAGATTTGAATCTCGATAATGAGATATGTTTCCCTATGATGTGTTGGAATTTTAACAGAGATGTCCAAAATCATAAATACAAATTATAGCATATGGTAATATAGAAATACATCTAAGCATGTTTACCTTATTACACAATTGATGTAACGAATAATAAAATCTTTGAACAAGGGCATAGAAGAGAGTATGAGTGATGTATAAATCTTCTCTCTTTGAACATTGGCTAGGTCATGATCATGCGGCAATATTCATAATATCTATTAACTTCTAAAAACTGGCTCCCACTACAGTCGAAGTCATAACACTAAACTATTGCCACAAAGTGAAAATACCACCGGGTCAACTTGGATTTGAATCTAGTTTGGACTTCTTTTTGAAATTCTTTTCATAGATATTGCCCCTTTGTGATATCATTCCAAAGGACATGATACTAAAATCTCATGCGATGTGTTGATTACTTGCTTCCTTATTCTTTACTCTTTTTTGTATTCTCAGTCATCCAAACTCGAATAAATTATCAATTTATTCTCTAAACTATCACCGTCTATCAAATTTAGTTTCTAAACTATGTAAATATGATAAGTAGTCTTTAAATTATATAAATTCATTTAGTCCGTATGATTAAGATGAAAGAGAATAAATTGAAACTAAATTGACAAATTTCATATACATTAAAGTTTTTATTTATTTTCACTTTATAAACTTGTATTTGTTTGTTTTTGGTAAGAATGATTTGGCCCAGGATTGTCCATTTTTAATTATAGAGTTTTTTCTGAATTTGAAAGTTTTCACTTGGTAAGTTTCCATACCAAGGCTCGATCCAATCATGTTCATAGTGTTTACCAATTTTTCCATATCTCTTTTTTTTTCTTTCTTCAAGATTGATATCATATTTCATTAGGATATTTTTTTTCATTTGTATTTAATTCCTCAATTTTAAGGCACCGCCTTTAACTACTCAACTATTTGAACTCATTCGATACTGGATAGGTGCTCATTGACTACCAGGCCGCTACCAGAACTACTCATATCACTTCCTAACTCCTTTAACTTAATAGGAGTGCGTATGAAAGAATCATGTTAAAAACAACTTTTATAGTTTAAAAACTAAATTAAAAAGAGTGATATTATTTAAAACTCTTATGTCTCATCTCTCTCCCACTCTGCAATAGGATCATATTGGATTTAAGTGATAGCAGCAACATAATGTGAGCCAACCGTGATGTTAAAATTTTTCCCTACCTCATTTACCACAAATTAACCAGACAAGATATTTTACAAACCGATGTTCACTTCACTTCACTCCTCCTCAACCCATACCGTGCAATAAGAATGAGATGTGCCTTGTCTATGATCTATGTCCCTTCCTCACGTGTGTACCGGGAACCACAACTCCAATCCTTATCCATGTGATTGTGACCAACCAACTACTCATTAGTCATTTAAATGAATGTTACATGATTAATGTAATTAAAATGTCGTGTATTATTTGTGTTTAGGAAATTAAAACATTGAAGATAACTATATATAGTAAAAAAACAATCCTCGACCAAATATGGTTGTTGCCATTTTGTTTCGTAGTTTGAAACCC
The DNA here is from genome assembly GCF_003473485.1 of Medicago truncatula. Lineage (NCBI taxonomy): Eukaryota > Viridiplantae > Streptophyta > Magnoliopsida > Fabales > Fabaceae > Medicago > Medicago truncatula. Next base: position 55,594,213 of record NC_053045.1, on the reverse strand, counting down.
ACTCATGAAACAGTTGTCAAACTAATTAGCTAGGTGTAATGTTGCTCAATAAATTGAGACCCATTTCAGTGTAGTTTTAAGTGATTTGATTCATTCAAATAATTTACTATCTTTCTAACACAAAAAAGTTGATCAAACTTTATACACAAAAAAGATAATAAATCTATCGAGTTACGACCTGATTGGTTGAGCAATTTGAGATGCCTTTTAAGCATTTTTGTAAGACACATTTAAGTCAACAAAAATAAATGTATTCGGTTCAAAATTTGGATCAGATAAATTGATTTTTATTGACATAAATATCTTTTATAAATAAGACCGGATTGAGTAACTAACGAAACAATGACCTATCCACCCCTACAGACCCACATCAGTTGCAGTAAGTGTATTCTCCGTCCCTTATAAGTGCCGCCCAAGACTAAAGGTCAGTCAATTTATTAAGTGATGTTTAGTGTCTCCAGCAGAATATATACACAAATCTGTTTTTGATAATACATGTCCTCAAGGACGTATGCATATACCATATTGAGTGGAAGCTGCCCCCAAAACCTCTTCTGTTTGCTTTATACAAATTGAGCTAATTTATTTTTAATCCTCTCAATATTAAGTGTTTGCCCGCCCAAAAAAAATTAAATAATTTTATTTCTAAAAAATCAAATGCATAATCGTAAAAAAGATAAACTATTGAATGATAGATAGATCACCTGATATATATATTGAAAATTACGACCCGATCAATCTCGCTACATTGATCTTTAATCGTTCTTTAAATGAGTTAGCGACCGATTTGACCATTTTAGTCTCGCTAGGTCATGCTGACCCCTCTAATATCTATATAGTCTAGTTTTAATTTCCTGATGTGGTTGTTTCACGTAGGGATAACTTGTGTTTGCAGGCATGATCAGTAACTAACTACACTGAAATGGAAATGCAAGGACATCACGCTCCCACAAAGAAAACAATACCATGAATGCATGTCGAACATCTTCATCCATGATCGATTGACAATGACAAACAAACCCAAAGGTTGTGTGTCTCTTTACCTAACGTCAGAAATCATATTAATCAATAGAGAGAGAAAGGAGACATACTTTGAATTTGAACCCATACCCTATAACATCCTAGAGGTTGCCTCAACCTAGTTATAGGCCATGCAATTTTGTCAATATTTGAACCTTCAAATGTTACAATTTTAGACCATTCAACTTGCTGGTCCAACGAGACAAACAAGCATATTCATACATTATTATTAAGAGCTAGCAAGAATATTGTTGGTTGTAGTGTACTAATTTTTTGTTTGGATTTTCTTGATCATTTGAAGTAATTTAATTGACGTTTTGAATGAAAAATGGTTGAAGTGGTCCTTTTGGTTGAATTGTTTGTGGATTGGACCATTAACACATGGGCATCTTCAACTCTTTGCGCATGCTAGTATTTGTTTGACAAATTTAATTGTGACTAAAAAAGATATTTTTGACTATAAGAACCTTGTTCAAGTTTGATAATAATTATTCGTTCAAAAAAAAATTGATAATAATTATTTATTTAATGAAAAATACTTATTGATAGATGATATACGAATACCATGTGGCAACATGTAACTCTTTCGAATAATAATCGGTCGTTCATTATCCCATGTAGTGGCAGCTTGATTGATCAAATCCTCTATTTTTTTTTTTACTCTTCCTCTACTCTATTGCTTGCAAACTAATCAAGGTAACTTTGCTCCTCTTTCCAAACATATAATGATTTTTTCAGTTAAATATGTTTTAAGTCCCTACAAAATTACAAGCTTTTAAATTTAGTCCCTACAAAAAAAAATCACTTTTAGTCCCTATTTACATTATATAAAGACTATTTTGGATGACTAAAAGCGTCTATTGTAAAAAGAAAATAAATACAAACTATTCTTATAAATTACAATATTATGAAGGACTAAAATTACCATTAAAATTTTATAGAACTAAACTTAAAAATTTGTAATTTTGTAGGGACCAAACACATACTAAACCCTTTCATATATTATGTTAATAAAAACATAATATATGTAAGTAAATTTAAGTCAAAATGGCTCTATCTACGTAAATAACAAAATAAGCGTTCAACTATTTATCTCTCACATGTTATTTTGCATCAAATTCTTCATAACAATCATAGCACGTAGGTAAAACAATTCCACAAATTGTAGTTTCATAAGTAATATATCAACAAGAATAGTGATATTTGAATAATTATTTGCAATAATTTTTGTGACAACTTATTTTCTCTCTCTTTTTATTGGTCAAAAGAACACTAACCCCTCTTGATTAGATGTTTTTGAGTGTATGGCCGACATTAATCAATTAGTCAAACCATCTATATTATGTCATATGTATATAGTATTAATAAAAAAGGTTAAATATATTTTTGACCTTTATAAATATGTCAACTTTTCATATCAATGAAATCATAGAATTTGAATCCAAGTCTATCTTTTTTAAGTCTCGCTTTTTTAATTCAAACAAATCAAGATGTAATTGTATATAATGCTATTATAACTATTGGACAATTTTTCAATCCACTCCAAATAACACCCGTAGTTTAGTTGGGTAGATTGAAAAATTGTAGTAAAGTAGTATTTGTGGAGAATGAAAGCGTGTGGGTTGCAGCCGGGACAGCAGATATGCCTCCTCGTGTGGATGTTGGGCATCACGTGAAGTCCGGGAGCTATTGAATTCTTCTTATTCATTCTTCTGACACCAATTAACTACCACTGTCATTTTGAGAGTCACATAGGAGACAATGTTTCTAACTTTCATATGTTCGGATTTTACCTATGTCCGTCGTTATAGCACACACATACCGTGAAACAACAACATCCCAATTTACTTCCTCAGTTCATATAGGTAAACCCCTTTTGCCTTTTTCATATTTTTTAAAAAAAGTTGTTAGTATAATGTGTTGGGATGTTGTTATTTTTTGTCTTCCTCCGTTCGGATTTTTATCTCTCTTACTTTTATTATTTTTTGATTTATATGCATCAACTATTATTGTGAATTTTGATCAATAAATAATTAAATACTCCTCGTTTTATTAAAAAAATTAAATACTCAAAAAATAAGAGAGATAAAAAAAAAATATATATATATATATATATATATAGTACATTATACACTTTTTTATAATATATATCCCATTAAATATTCATATTTTCCATAATATAACTATGAAAAATGCTAACAAGTGCTCTTAGGATATTGTTTAAAGATTCAAAAGTAGTAATTTTTACAAAAAAAAAATGTGTAGTTATGACTTTTATATATATTTGACAAGTATTTAAAAAAAATCGTTTTGAGTTTCTTAAATAATGCTCTTAGAATACTTGTTAGCAAAACCCTATAACTATATAAGTCAACCGACTTGGATTGGCTTGATGGTCTTGATTGGCTTGAGACCTTAAAGTGTGTTTCTCTCAAGGTTTCATGTTGGATTCTCTCTGATACCAATTTCGAAGGGGTTAGTTTGACATCTTCAAAAAAGAATATAACTAAGTCATTTTAGTACCTCTAAAAAAAAGTCATTTTAGGACACCTCTTGTAACGCCATATTTCTATTAAAGTGATAAAACACGCGAATAATATAAATATTCAAGAAATAGACGCCACGTCATCAACAAAAACCAAATCAACATGCATATATAAAAATTCTCAACAGTCGCAGCGGATATAAACCATACACCTCAAAAGTATACATGTCATGATATCAAAATACATCATCATAAAAAATTCTCCAAATCTCGACAAATGGGAAAATCTCCACAACATAAATAAATCCAGAGTAAACAATCTAGAATAATCATAAGACAGACATCCTAGATCAGAGCCTACCCTAAGACTCTAAGGAAACGATAACGGAGATAGCTTCCGATATCCAAGCAACTCACCAAAAGCAACTAATCATGCACTTCGTCTACCCATCCATACAGACAAGTAGGTGGTCAAAACCACTAGGGGGGTAAGCTTTACATCAATCATAATCCACATAAACAGTTTGACATAAATGAATCAAATCAAGTATCAATTAATTAAACATGAGCAATTAATTTCCATATACACATTCATGCAACAATTCCAAATATCACAAGTATGCATTCATCAAACACACTGATCATCAACATTCTTCATTCACATGCAACAGATAAGACTCATGCCAATATGATATGCGCCTAATCCCAAGACATATATGCATGTGGTACCAAATAACCCCAAGGTCGTCACCCATGATGCAACAAAAACATCATATGTAAGATTTCACACCCGTCTTACATTATCACCGAAGTAAAAGAGTAATCCTCCTTTACAACATCAAGACTCAACATGACTATGATGCATGGACATACAAGCAAAGACTTGACAATGCAAAATCACCTCATAAATATTCAACAACAATATAAAGGATAACCTCCAATTATATTGATCACCTCGACAACGATTGCATTATCAAGTATTTACGTCCACACAACAATCAAGTTATAATTCAATTCAGAGTCATCGTCCAATTGTCATCATAATATATCAACATCAATTGATATATAAACATTAATCAACATCAACCATATAATATAGTTCTACCACTCCAAATACTTCTCACATTCCAAGTAAAGAGAAAATGCAACACCTTATGATAAATATCATATTTCACGCCTAAAAATTCATTCACATATCTTCATTTAATCATATAAGGCTAGTCCCGAAAGATTTATAAGGTAATTGGCTTTAAAGAATCGTTCGACAAAGTTCGTATCAAGTGGTAAAACGGCCAACATTGATAATTTTCAAAACAAGGTAACTTACTCAAGTTGAAAAACTCACAAATCAAACTTAATCAATCATGTAGTCATGAGCTTAAGCCACTTACGAACTATTAAGCATTAGTTCAAAAATTAGCCTAAGTTCGTATGAGAAAATCCCAAGTTCACATTTTCCACTTTCCCACCCGAAAATCAAGTTTGACATGATTAAGACATTTAACCAACTTTACAAGCCTTGCCTAAGTCCAGAGGGACTGTAGGCCAAACTTGTAATTCCTATTAGTTCATCAAAGTTCATTTCCGACAAAATCCGAAATTATCAAAAGTTCAAGTTTCATCCCAATTAGAAAATCCCAAGTTTGAATGAGTAAATCATGTTTCAGTAGGTTTAGGATTTTAAAGAAGTATTTTACAAAGCTTGGATTGGTCCCCTAAAGCCCGGAACAAAAATTAAAAGTTGCTGAAACTAGGCTTGTTCGCTTAAGCAACCAGGTTCCATAAGCTTATAGTAGTTGTACGCTTGTTGTTCTCTTACCGGTTCGCTTAAGCGACCGAGTTCCAAAACTCATTGTGATTGTTCGCTTACGCGTTCGCTTAAGCGAACAGTCATCAATTCTGCAGAAAACTTACGGGTTTCAACCCTTTTTCACCCAAAATTCTCAATTTTGATCTCCCAATGCCCAAATATGTTTTCAAAATTTGTTTACAGGTCTTAGCACTTAAAAGGGCTCTCAAGAACACATCAAACATGAAAACAAATGCTATTTAAACATAATTCACCAAATCAACTCATTTTTACAAAACCAACAACAACAACTTATTTCACATCATCAACTCATGATTTATGAACACCCAAGCTATGAATCATCAACAACAACATCAATTAAACATGATTCTCATCACAATTCAACAACAACATAACACAATTCAACAATTAGAGCACAATTCACACTATATCATTTTCACATACTATGAACATACAATTTCACCAACAACAATTCAATTATCATCAATTTCATGTACTCAAACATATCATCATAACAAGAGCACGAATTACAACAGCTAAGAGCAAAATAATCACTTATTCAATTAAGCACTTAAGCATGCAATTAGGGGAAAATTACAACTAATTGATTATGGTTGAAATCTAACCATCTTACCTCAATAAGCAATAATCCTAGCAAAAGTTTCAATTTAGCTCCTACAATCTCTATTACCTCTTGGGTCTTCAAGCTTTATCCCTTCTAACCCTTTTCCTCTTCTCTTGAACTTTCTCTCTCTACCTCTCTAAAAATCTTATGAAATGAAATGAAAACCTATTTTCTCTAAAGACAAGGGTTTATATAGGCTCCTCTCCAATGATCTTAACCCTAATGTCTCTGTGGGCTTAACCCACTCATTCACAAATTCTAAAATGTTTCTACTCACTTAACGGTAAAATAATAACAACAATCACTTACCGGCTCCTAACTAATTACCACACTAGTAATTTAGTAAAATAATGGTTCTCACTTGAAACACTAAAAATAATCCTCACCATGAATTTACTAAATTACCCTTACTCACAAAATGACTAAATTACCCTTCTAACACGAAAATCCATTAAAATGCACCCGACGATAAATAATCACACACAAGCACATAAAAACACATATTAAAACAATTAAAAATAATTCTAGCGAAAATCGGGTTGTTACACCCCTCGATATTTTGTTATAAGTTGTTTTGACATTTTCACAAATATCAAGAAATGTAGTTAATTTTGTATTGAAAAAAGAAATTATGAAAATTTTTACAAAATTATCATTTATTAATGATATGGAAAAAAATTAAAAAAAAAAAGAAAAAAGATAAACTAATGAACGGTAAAGGTTATGATATAAAAATACATTATTAATGAGTTTTTCTAATTACACCCTGTTTAATCATGGTTGCATCCCAAAATGACAAAATTACCCTTCCATAAAATTTAGTTTTTAAAAAGCATCTTCCTTTTTTCTTGGTTACACCCTAAAATCCCTCTTCAATTTAAGTAGGTCATGTAAACTTACTTTCAGTAGGTCATGTAAAATGAGTTTAAATGTACATACTTAAACTCAGTTTAAATAGATCATGTAAACCGAGTTTAAGTGTGCATTTAAAAGTTCAACCTTGTTCAATGATTCTACGTAATCTCAGTTTAAGTATGTACAAACTTATTTTAAGTAGGTCATGTAAACTCAGTTTAAGTAGGTCATGTAAACTGAGTTTAAGTGTACATCTAAAAGTTCAACCTTGTTCAATGATTATACGTAATATCAATTTAAGTATGTACATGTAAACTTAGTTTAAGTAGGTAATGTAAACTGAGTTTAAGTGTACATACTTAAACTGAACTAAATTTAAGTAGATTATGTAAACTAAGTTTACATGAACCTACTTAAACTGAATTTAAGTTAACCTCAACAATGTAAAACCGAAACTGTCGTACAGTGCAGTTGAACAAGAAGAAGAAAATTGAAACCAACGTTATTGAAAAAGAAGAAAAAATTCACTTATTTATATGCAATCGAGTATGAATGAAAGATGTTTTGATTTACTCTTTAATCTTCCATAAAGATTAATTGAATATCAGGATTGTTTGATCGTTGGTGGGTGAAAGATAGTAGAATTTTAGAGTGACAATAAATGAAATCAAGATTTTAAGAAAATTTATATAAAAGGACAATTTTCGATATTATCAAAAACTTTTTAAAAAAATTGGGTGTAACCAGAAATATATAGGGTGTGAATAGAAAAACTCATAATGCATTGGTATTATAGTAATTTATAATAAAACAAGTATTTTTAATAAAGTGGCTTATAATAAAATATGGAGTAACACATAATTAAGAAAAACCTAAATAAGTTCATTGAATTATTAAAAATTGTGAATTAGTAATATATAAAGGTATGCCAACATTTGTCAAAAAAAGAAGTTCATCCTAGCAAGTGTCATAAAGACAGTAAAATCACCATTCATTAATGATTTAAAAAAGATCAATATTCAAAAAATAAAGGGCAATAAATAGTTAAGTATATAATGATTGAGATATGTAATATTATCGATGCAATACAAATTCGTTAAAAACAAAAAGGATGAATCTGTGAACAAACTCACAACATCCATGTTAATAGCATAAAACGGCAAAGTACATAAACCTACAAATATGACTATATGAAAATCACTTATGAAAATCACTGAAATAGTTATGCTTCTGGATCTGCAACGTTGTTGATGCCAAAGTCATTGGTTGGATCTGGACTTGATCGAATTTGATCTAACAATCTTATCTGAACAAATACCTGAACAAGGGGGAAAAACAAACAATGCCGTACAAAGACGACAAACAAAACATCGTCGCACTAAGACGACAAAAACCTAATTCGATGTGAAAATCACTTATTTAAATAAAAAAGCAGGAGAAAAACAATGTAGAAGGGTGATTTGAGGTCAAAAATTGACTCTAAACCATCCCTCTTTAATGGAAGAAGAAGAAGAAATTAGAATTTTAGCTGACCGCTCACGAACTGCCCACTTTTGTAACGAATATTTAATAATCTTAAATGTGATACAATATGAGATTAATAAGGGGGTGGTTTTTTTTTTTTTTTTATTCCTTTATATTTGCGACATGGATGGATACGGCATTTTTTGGAAAGTAATTCCATGGTTGTTGTCTTGTTGATTTGTTCTCTTTGTCGAGTTTATATGTGATGTCTAATATGAAAAGATAATTATGTCGTTTAATTGTTAATTAAGATATTGTCTCGCTTAAATCAAATTAAGATATTGTCTCGCTTAAATCAAACTCTAGTAGTGGAACTTGTACAGACAATCGGATCTTTCAGGTGAACGTTATCATGTATGGATTCTTTTTCTTTTCTATTTTTTATAAAAAAATGCTTAGATTTATTTATTTATGGGTTAATAATGTTTTTCACTCCTGGAATATATGTCATTTTCGGTTTTCGCCCCTATAAAATTTTCGGTTTGATTTGCACCCTCGTAAAAATTTTATTTTCTGAAAAACACCCTTAATAGGCCATTTTCAGAATTTTTTTTCAAGAAATTTTGGTTTTTGAATGGCCTATTAAGGGTGTTTTCCGGAAAATAAAATTTTTACGAGGGTGCAAATCAAACCGAAAATTTTATAGGGGCGAAAACCAGAAATGACATATATTACAGGGGTGAAAAACACTATTAGCCCTTTATTTATTTATTTTAATAAGGACAAAACTTAGGTACAATTCTTTAGGTGCTTTTCATATGATTTTTAACTAAAAATATATCTTGTTTAGAGATAACAAACTTTAAAAAAATTATGAATTTAAGAAATCACGATGAATTTAGTTAAAAATTATACGAAAAGCTTAAATTTTTTCCTTTTATAAAACTAACATGCATAGATTTGATTTCGCTTACCAATGACTTCTGAGTTATGAATGATAGTGTGACCAAAAAAATGACTTATGAATGAAATGTTATTGAATTAAGAAACTGACTTATGAATGAAATGTTATTGAATTAAGAAACTTTGAGACACCCGCAACCACAAACCCAATAAACATGGTGTTTTTTTTTAGGTATAAACATGGTTATTTAGTCTTCTGGTTAAAAAAGAAGTATATCTAGTCCTTTGTCCGTACTTTTCATAAACCATTTCAAATTTGAGATTCTGTTACACAAAACACACCATTTTTATAAGAATATTTTTTACATAAACTAGTTTTTAAGTTTTTTTTTACAAAGCCAATGAAAATAGGTTTTAAGTTGATAACATATACTCCTTCCGTCTCACAATTATTGTCTCTTTAACATTTTTTTCTTTTTCTTAAAATAATTATCGTTTTACAATACCAATGCATTATTTATTATTTTTTTTCCACTATTATACCCTTATTTATTGAATTTCATCCAACTTAACTACTCCACCAACTACAATTAATAAGAGTTTTTTAGTAAATGCTACTAATTTTACCATTGAAATCAACACAATTAATCATTTCCTTAATAATCGTGCTCAAACCTTAAACGACTAATATTGTGAGATAGAGAGAGTAACTTCTTTTTTTTAACCAATTTGAGGTTGGTCTTCTGGTTGGCTTTAGATCATGGAGTGTGCTTATATCAAGATCTCATGTTTGATTCCCTCTGATGCCAATTTTGGAGGGTAAGTCCATACAGAGTTTTGTTATGGCTTAGAGCGGGGCCCCGCAAGTGGACGGTGGAATTGGTCTCCTTAAATTAGTCGGTCCTTGAATCAGATACCGAATTTTAAGAAGAAAAAAATATAACTTTTTTTTTGTTGTGAAGCTTAACATATAACATTTTATTAATTAGATAATATAATTTCTCAGTCCCTTAATTGAGTGTGAGTGAGAAGCATGAAGAAAGTTGTGAAAAGAAAATTGGGAGATTAGTCACTTTAGTTCCTGAATAGGAAATGAGTCGTCACTTTAGTCCCTGAAATTTATCAACAGAGTCTACATTCAAAGACTGTTTTGCAATTTATCTGCATTCAGGGACTAAAGTGACTACTCATTTCCCATCCAGGGACTAAAGTGACTAATTTCCCAAGGACATTAAAGTATAAAAAGAATGACTAAATATGTTTTTGGTCCTTATAAAATTGGGAACTTCCGAGTTTAGTCCTTACTTAATTTTAATAGGTTTTTTAATCCCTTAAAAAAAATTACTTCTAATTTTAGTTTTTGTTACAACAAAGTTTGTTTAATTATCTTTAAACTCTTAAATTTTTTAACGATTTTTTGAGACAAGTTTAGAACAACACTATGAAAGGTTCATTTACTAAAATTTAATTTTTTTTAACATTAAACAAATTAAATATGAATTTTTTAAAACAGTAAAAATTAAAGATAAAATTAACAAAATATGGACGTAGAAATCAAATTTTGTGATAATTTTTTGCAGAGGAACTTTTAGTAATAAATTAAATAAATTTGAATTGAGGAGGGACTAATACTGAATGCATAATTTTTTTTAGGGACTAAAAGAACTATTAAAATTAAATAAGGACTAAACTTAAAATGTCTTAATTTTATAGGGATCAAAAACATATTAAACCCTAAAAAGAAAAGATAAAACATATATGACGTGGGAAGGGAAACGTGGAATGGTAAGAATATGATGGGGCCAGCAGCAGTGAGCTCCCTTTGATTTGACTACAAGCTGTTTCAGCTAACTCATCAGAATTGTACCTGCAGATATGCTTTCAATCTCTGTGACATTGTGGCCCCACTTCAACACATCCTACAATTTATTTGTTTCACTCCCTTTTCAGGGGCGTGTATGCACTCTCCCATTTAACATCCAAATACTAGTAACTTTGTTATAAATATTTCATTTGAGAGAGAAAAAAATATGATATGTTATACATACATAGTGGTAATAATCGTAAAAAAATTGAATATTTTTTTATGCGTTTGGATGATGTTTAGTAGCAATCGTTATGATCATATAAGATTTTGGATTATTTTTTTAAAACCAAAATGAACCGCAAAAATAAATATTAATACTTGCTTATTCTTTTAAGAGTATTATATATTGATTTTTTATGTTGCTTGTTGATTTTTAATCTTATATATTGCACTAATTTAATCGATATTATTATTATTATTATTATAATTATTACTTCGTATGTTTAAAAAATAATCGATAATTTTTATACTGTAATTTTAACATTTTAATATATTTTGCATCAAACATATTACTTTACCATGTTTGTGTAATATTAATATTAATAAAAAAATTATATTCTTCCAAAAAAACATATGAAGAGTATAATTATATTCACCATTAGTGTATGTTGTTTTTCATTTTTAGAAGAGTCAAAATTGATTTTAGAAGTATGCCTTTAAAAAATAAATTGATTTCAGAAGTATGAAAATAATGTTCACATGTTTATAGTACGCAGAGGTGTCAAATGGGCTGGCCCGACTATATAAATGGGTCAGCCCGACCCGGATTGTGGGGGCCACGGACCAGTCCGACCCGACCCGTTTATTTTTTATTTTTAAAATTTATTCACTTTTTTATATATTAGTCACTCACCACTATTTTTTTTTCCCTAAAATATGATTGGATGAACATAAAAGTGTAAGTAATTTTTACATTAACATTGAATATTAATGAAACTCTATATTATTCATTCAATTAAATCAAATTAATAGTTTATATACTTTAAAATTTTAAAACTTTATCTAGAAGTCCTAGCTCAACTGGCAAAATGCCGAAATTGTTAGGCCGGATGCCATGACCGGGGTTCGAACCCCGGTACCTCCACTTGTGTGTGTGAGTTTATAATGACTTTGTCATTTCGTCTATCTACCAAAAAAAAAAAAATTTAAAACTTTAAGCTAAATTCATTCATTTTTATTAAGTTTATTGATTTAAATATTTTTTTATTGATAAATTTTAAAATAACTGATAATTTTTTAAAAAAATATACTATTTTTTTTAACAAAAAAATCCAATTATATAGTAAATGGGTCAGCGGTCCGGCCCAAATTTTGTATGGACCAAATGGGCTTGGGCCAAAAAAGCCCGAGTGCGTTTTTGGACTAGTTTTTTAGGCCTGGTCAGGCCCAAAAATATGGGCTTTTGGGCCGGTCCGTTGACCAGCTCATTTTTTACAGCTCTAATAGTATGTATTTGGTTCCGCATTCCTTATTGCAAAGTTGTGTCCAAATAACCTTTTCACTGTAATTTGCTGAAGCAACAAATGCAGGCTTCTACGTCAAGTTAAAAAACCATCGAACTTTTGAGAAACATGATACAATATCAAACATATGCTCAATTCTCTATAATTGTAAAGCTAAAAATTTGAGATAGTTTTAAAATTAGATTTTACAGTTAAATTTATTATCCAACTAAACAATTATACATTTGCTTATGAGTTAAACTAACTCATTTTCAGGGCAACATAAGAAAGAAAGAAAGAAAGAAAGATTAGAATGCGCGTGAAGTAGGAGGGGGTGTATAATGATGCTTTTGAAGTAAAGAAGGAAGAAGATGGAAATGGGTCGGTAAAAAGACAAGCATCGATACGGACACCTTAACTCAATTTCCAACATCTTGTCTCATACTCACAAGGCTTCCCCTCACTCTAGTCTACTACTATTTGTCCCTCGATCTCATTTTCCTACTTGCAATTCAAACCTCTATCCTCGGCTATTATTCTGTCGGATCTTGTTAACGAGTGTCATTGGAACACTTTTTAAGGATCTCAAATTTAAAAAATATTATTAAAAAAAATTAAATATTATAAATTTCAATGTATTGATTATATATATTTTCATAAAAACTTACTATTAAAAATACTTAAAGAATGTCTCCGGATCCTCGTTAACATTTCTCTATTTCTTCAAATTTATTTTTTATCTATATTCACATATTAATGAATATAATTATCACAATACTAGTACAAATCTAATCTAATAAATTATGTCACACGAGTCACACCCTTCCACTGCATTAATAAATAGCTTTGTTTGTTCTCTTTCTCTTCTTATTGTTGCATAATAGCTTATCTCTCTACAATCACATATGGAGCTTCATTTGGGTCTTGCTCTCTCCACTTATAATAATTCTCATGCCTACAATATTTCATCTACCAAGAATCACTTCCCTTTGAACCATGACAATAAGAAACGAAGATTTTCTCAACTCTTGGAGCATGCAGCAGAAACAACCAACCTTCCCACTCTTTCTCTTCTACCATTAACTCCTGGCCACTCAGATGATCATGATCATGATGATCAACACTGCTCTCACAGCTCCACTACCACTATCACCAAGTAATTAATATTATTAGTTACTCTCCAATATTCAATGTTAGTACTTAGTAAATTAACAATATCAATATGATATATGATTGAATATTAATTTATTTGATTGATTTAGGAGCAATGAAGATGATGAAGAAGCTCTTGTTGGATGGCCTCCGGTTAATTGTAGGAGGAAGAAACTTCGTTGTAATGAAAATGATGTTGAGGATCACGTGGTCCCTATTGATGGTTCTCATAATCATAGGAATTACGTGAAGGTGAAGATGGAAGGTGTAGGAATAGCTCGAAAGGTTAATCTTGGCATGCACCATTCATTTCATACTCTCAATCAAACTTTAATGGACATGTTTGAAAAATGTACGTACGTCTTATGTATGTTGTTTATTCAAATTTCTAATTAAATTTCCAAGTTAATAATTAGTACTACTAATTAGTTGAGGTATGTATAGTATATGCACGGCATTAATTCATGCAGTTGGAAATTAACAGGTGATCATGATCAACAACAGTATGAACTGGTTTATCAAGACAAAGAAGGTGATTGGCTTCTTGCTCAAGATATTTCATGGAGGTAATTATCATTAATTAGTGCAAGCTAGCTACTCCTTGTATGACTAATTATAAACATTCAAGGAAAAAAGATTGTCTCTAGATATAAGTCATATTTCAAATTATAAGATGTATATATTATTTTAAACATGATCTTAATTAGTTTGCATTAAAATGTGTTAGGAGTTGAGAGGATGGGTAACTCACTTAGTTAAGTTTAGAGATTAAAGGAGATATAAGAAGTAAAGGTCTAGAGTTCGAATCATGTCAAGGAAGAACATATTAACATAACGATTAACTTACTAACATTTGTCATTTAAATCAAGTAATTAAGTCGCGAGCCTTTCTCGCCTAATGGACTATCGGTAAGACTCTTCTCATGTGGTTAGGTCCTAGTTAAGTCATAGAACATGTTACATATAGGCTAAATTAAAGTACACATTGTTAGGTGAGTGAAGCGGAAAAAAAAGTTTGTCATTGAGTCAATACTAATAGGGTGAAAGTCTATGTGTACTAGGCATGTCAAGTTTTTTTGGTTGAACCCTCGTCATGTGTTTAACTACTAACAAAAAGTCAATTTTTATTTTTGAAGAAACAAAAAGTCAATATTAAATACATCTATACGCAAGATTATATTATATTAGTACTACTCAAAATAAATACTTTAATTACATTACCAATTTTTTTTAATATATGTGAAATATGAAATGAGGGTTTATAATTAGGGAATTTTAAGCACATTGTCTCTAACAATTAAGGGAATGTATGTTCTAGTGATTTATGTTCTAAATAAAATTTGTGTGTTTGGTTGCAGAAGTTTCATTGAGTGTGCGCAACGCCTCAAATTGCTTAAGAGCAGGGGATAGATAATTAAGTCAACACAAACCATCTTTCAAGGCTTCAAGTTCAACTTGCCAACGTTGTTTGCTTTGCTCACCTTTAATTGGAAACCCAAATATTAATTTAATTAATGGGTATTTTTTGGGTTAATTTGTATCTAAAAAGTTGGATATATGGAAGAGTATACCAACTTCTGACTAAGTTGCTTTTGTATGAAACATGATATTTTAGCTATATATAGTAAGTAGTAGTTCAATATTTTTTGGCTGTCCATATTTCTCGGTCAGAATTCATATATGGTGGTTTTTTTTTTTGGTACTACATATTCTTTTTTAATGTATTTTTTGGTACTGCATATATGATGGTCTATGTTATCCTTAAAAAAATTGTGCATATAATTTAATCAACAATCAATAAAAATTAAATTTATTCATGCGGCTATTTTAGTTGTTGAGTAAATTATGCACGGTTCTTCATAGGGTACCTAGCAAAATCTTCATATAATAAGCATTTGTTGGAAAGAGATTTTCATGAGACAATTTCCACAATAAAGTCCGTGACATATTGAGAAATATCGACGAATGAAGGAAACAATATAGTTATACTTTCTCCGTTTCGAAATGAGTGTTTAGTCAAAAGAAATTGTTTTAAAATGAATGTAACTCTTAGTTTCAATGCAATAATATTTTTTTTCTTTTCAATTGTACCATTCAATTAATACTATATACATTACTTTTAAAGTATTATTTTTCTTTAACGAAAAACAAACATATAGTTGATTAGGATAATTTGGTAAAATAACATCTGTCTTTCTTTTAATTAATGTATTTTTTAATATGTGTGTAAAAATCTTAACGATATTTATTTTAAAATGGATGAAGTAAATAATTTTGAGGTATAGACGATAAAATAATGACATCATTAAACAGTATATTGAAAATTTTGCGCAAAAAAAATATTGAAAACTATAAATACTATACCATTATTATTAAAATAAGTTAAAGACATCCTGATATTTACAAGTTCTTTACATGTTTTCATATATGCCAATAATGTTGCTAAGATTTTTGTTTTTCATTCACAGCACTATAAAAAAAATATTAATGTTATATCATCATGAAAGTTGAAGATCATCACATTGTACTTTGAAGAATTACATAAGCACATTTTAGACTATATGTCACCAACAATGAATTCGTTCAAGTGGTAAGAGATTTGAACTCTTTTGGTATGTGATTAGGATTTCGACTTATAGCTCATAGATATGGAAAGAATTTAGTTGAAAGGGGAGAATCCACCTTATATGCTTCACAAATTATGTGACGAAGATCAATCACCATTAAGAAAAGGTGGAAACTTGGTATCATATAATGGTGACAAAAAAACATTATATGTTTTTGTCAAAAAAAAAACATTATATGTTAACTCAAAATCTTAAAACATTAATATGTATGTGTCAAAAAAAATTTGACAAAAGATATGTATGTATCGGTTATACTTATTTTGTATTTAATGTGAGTCTTCTTATTGACATTTCACATACTAATAATCTATTCTCAAGTGTCCATAAAAATAAAAAATAAAACTGATATATTTAATTGGTTGGTTACTTCTAAGTAGATAAAAAAAAAATGAGAATTGTTATTCTCCTATCTCTTTTGCTCATTCTTATCTTACGTGAGTTAACTTACACTCGACTATTTGATAGAAATTAGCAAAAATGAATAGGAGAAGAGCAATTATCGTAAAAAAATACTATATTGAAAAATTAAATTAAAATTATGGGCCAAGCCCAAGCATCTCGTGTGCTTATGAAAAACTGAAAGTATTCGAATTTTAAAATATAAGACTATAACTTTTTCCACCTTACTACCTACCTTCTCACGCGCCTTATAAAATTTTCAAAAATGCTTATGGATTTCCATATTATAAAATCCCAAAACATCCAAACTGTATTTGGATTTTATAATATGAAATATGCTTATGATTTCAACAATCAGAATATTTTTGATTTCAGCAATTTTGAATTTTGCTTTTAAAAACAACAAAAAAATAAAGTAAAAAAATGATAAAAACTTGACAAATAAAATCATAAAAATATAAAAATACCATCAAAAAATTCTAAAAAAACAAATAAAACTAATGCAAATTTTTTCTATTTTTATGAGAATATGAAAAATTAAAAAAAATTAAAAATGAATTTAAACGATGGAATTTTGGATTTTGAGGGACGGAGTTCCATAAGAAGTCTCTTCTAGAGGAGTCTTGATCCTTGATTTTTTTTTCTTCTGATTTTCTGGGGAAGTTTCGGAGCAATCTGATCAAGTAGCCCGAAAACCGAATTTTTGACTAAGAATATCTAACAATGACCTAAAACATAAGGATGAGATTTAGGAAGATTAATATGGTCCTTAAACTAGTTATCCATGTTACAAACAGACTGAAAATTTGGGCTAATACGATTCGAATTATATAATATGAATGTTTTTCCCCTGAAAAAAGATGTTTAGGGCGTGTTCCGATTTTATAATCCGAAAAAAACAAGGAACGCTCCCTATTTTTTGAGGTTTTTGGATCATAAAATCCAAATATGTGAAAAACTCTTTTTTTTCACGCCATAACAAATGAAAAACTCAGTTCGGATTTCAAAATCCAAAAATCTCAAGGACATTTTCGAAAGAAAAAAAATAGGGTGCACAAAAAATATGTATGTTGAAAAAAGTAATAGTCAAAATATAAATCTCCTTAATAATGTATGCACTCCTCCTGTGTTTTGTTTTTGTTTACTCACCCCTATGATTTTGAACTGTTGCTAACTCACCTCATTTATATGTTTTGAACCCCTCTTATGTCAAAATACAATTTCATAATTAACCGGGGGGGATAAAACTATTTTTAACACACCCGGATTTTAGAATCTGAACACTTGTTTTACATGATTCAAACCCCTCTTACGACAAAATGCAATTATTCGGTTATTCCAACTCATGGTCTCACCATTTACAATGATGTTATATATCTAACCTATACTGATACATAAATGCAATTATTTAATAGTTTAGGGGATATTGATCATTACCTAAGCTTGGTAGCTTCTCCTCTTCTTATTTTCTTCCATTGTGATACACGATACAGAAATATATATTGCTTATAGTAATTGCTATTATTTTCCTTGCTTGTGTTAAATACTTGAGTTTGAAATACCATCACTGTTGAGCTTCCAAAACACCATATCTTTAGACTCCCTTTATCAGGAGCATTCAAATTTAGCATGGAGTTGATGATATATATTAGAGGCAAAACATCACGAAAAATTTGCAAATTCTAAACTCGCTGCTGATTTACAAAATATTGGTTCCTAAAAATTATTTTTTTAGAGATAGGTCCCTACAATTTGCAAATTGGTTCACTAACTTTTTGAAAACTTTTAAAACTCTTATATTGGAAATATCTATGTTGACTAACAGGGAGACAGTTTGTCTATCCACAAAATATACTGCCAAAATTGCGACTATTGTTTAAAATGCGATGCGATCGAACCAATCACAAATTTTATTTGTTTTTTATCACAAGAATTTTTTTTTTATTTTTAGAGGTTTTTTACTACAAGAATTATCATTTGTTGTTTTAGGAATGAAAATTTTTTCAAGGCAGCGAAAAATTTTAAATTTAAATAAACTGATAATATTATTCGACTGAATTGTTTTTTTTTTTTTTTTGTTAAATATTTTAATGACTAAAAATTCATCTTATAGATGAACATACAAGATTACAAGAACTCCAACATGATCGAAATAATTTACTCTATTAAACCTAATGAGAGGTTATGGCGTTCTGCTATCATTTAACTACTTTTTTTTTTTTTTTTTTTTTTATGTTATCATTTATCAATTTTTTTGAGCAAAATCATTTAACTACTTAATCTGTTAATCATTGATCCATCTGACAAATTAAGAAACCTACGCGACAATAAGAATAGTTTGTCTCTCTTCTCTATCAAAACTTTTTTAAAAAAAAAGATGTTTATAATATGAGAGATATTAAAATAACACAATGAGAGATATTAAAATAAATAATGAAACTAATTGATAACACTACCGTAATTACTTATAATCTGTTGAACTTCAACCAAAAGTTTGTCAGTTATTGTGATCATATTATTCAGTTGCAAAATTCCTAATCTTTATACTCTACATACATAATTTGTATCTATAACTATGGTTGTTATCTTGTTAAATCTATCTCTAAATTCGTGGCTTGATACTCTTTTGGCTCATTCGATATATTAAGATTATAAAATAGATTGAGAGATGCAGGCCGCATAGGGAGGAAACTTTCGTTTCTTGAATCCTTCCGTATCCTCCGCCACACCAACTAATTCTTATTTATTTATTTAATTAATATAAGAAAATACTATTTTTTTTATGAATAACATATACTCTACATGTAAATGTATAGGCTAATCATAAAGTTTTCAATTTATTAAAATCACAATATATGAATTGAAATTTAACGTTGTTAAGTTGATGAAATTAATCAATTAAATGTTCTTATAAATATTCAGAATTTCGTTCATAGTCTTTTAGAAGAAAAAAAATTATACCTTTTCAGTTTTTGTAACATTTTATGTTATCATTTTTATCGATCAAAGCCACTGATGAAGATTTTATCGATATATCATATCATATATACATTTTAAGTAGATATGATATGATATAATAATTTGACTTATTGTTATGGTGATTTGATAATGTTGGTTCTTTCTTTCTAGTTGAAGAGATGAAAAACAGTATCCTAAATTGATAGATTTTCAACTACCTAGTTTCTCTCTTTACCACTCACTCTAACTACTTTCTATTTCTATTCTGTCGCTCCTAATTCAATGGATTTTCTTCACCCATTCTTGACTTCCCCAAACCTCTCCTAGGTAAGGTACTTTCTTTTTCTCTCTCTCTCTCTCTCTCTTCTTTGCATGTTCATTTTTGTTTCTTTATTGTTCTTGTTTGTTTCTTTAAACCTGCATATCATTGTTGTGTTTGACATAATTAAAAAGACTTGAATTTATTACTTATTTATATTGTTTCTCTTGTTTCATTAATTATTATTATGAAGCTTTATGAGGTTTGAATCTGTTCCTTTATAATCTAATAATGATTGCTATTCAAGATTCTGTGTGTTTAATTTTTGTTTCTTTATGATTTATAGTATTTACAAGTCAATTTTCAGAATCCAACAAGAGGCATTTAATTGCTTTTAGCATGCATATTGTGATGTGCATATATAACTCTTACCAAATCTTGAAAAGTTTTGGATTATGCTTAATTGCCCCCTTCAAGTTTGGTCCACCTTCTATGTCAAGACTCAAGATTCTTGTCTTTTTTATGATGATTAGCTAGTTGTCTTTTTATTCCCTATCTTACAAAATTGAAAAAGTTATCTTGCAATTTAAGGATTTGTTAGAATATTCTTGAAATTTGATAGTTGGAATACTTGTTTTTCAATATCAATGGTATGCAAGCCTTTTGCTAATCATTTTCAAATGATTCCATTACTTCTACCCATTAGTATTAACCATCATAGTTAATTCTACCTATTAGTTCTAATTATAATTAATATTATCATGGAGGTTTCTTGAGCATCATTGGGTCTCAAAAGTTTTAGTTTTCACCACATTTGTTTCATCTCCTTATAAGGAGTTAAACTAGATTCTTATCACAAGACAATCACAGATCGGTAACTTATGTGTTGCGTGCTGATCTTGAACTCCCTCCCCTCTTGAGGGTGGTTAGATCGAAATGGTATTACGTTGTAAGATTTGGTAGGAAAAACTATAGGTGTTTTGTATATATAGGTAAGCAAATCAAAATAATTAGTAGAAAATGATGAAATCTTTTCACAAACAAAAACTGTGAGGAACTATAAGGTGAAAGGATTTTATATAAAACAAAATTCACCTTTTGAAGTTAGTATGAAGATGAAATTTTTATCTTGTTGGTTGCTCACATTTATGTTTTTTTCTAGTTAATAATTTATTGTGTTCTTAAGGTAATTGGATTTCTTAGTAAACTTTATTGTCTGCATAATATTTGCTACAAGTTAGATTATTTATTTGCTAAACTTTATAGGCTGCTTTGTTAAGATAATGAATTAATGATAACTCTATTGTCAAGTACTCTATTTGGGAACTGTTTTATAAATGTAAAACAGTAGTTTGTATTTGTGACTAAACCACTCACATTTGAATCCAACAGTTTTCCGTATGCACTTTTTGTAGTTATAACAAACTTCGGGAAAATTGTGGATTTGAGGAAAACATGGGTAGTTAAGTTAAGAACCATATGAAAAGCACCTTAGGAAATGAACCTAAGTTTTGTTGATATCAAATATACCTTTGCGATATTTTTGCTTATACTTGGTGCATGCTAGAGAAATTGGCTTTCCTTGACAAGTTTATCAGGTGTTTCATCTTTTTATGGGGACATGACTGATACGTGATAGCTCAACTTTTGTATTCAATCTATTTGTCTCTTGGGAAAATAATGCATAGAATGTGATTCTACTTTTCATATTGTTAGTTCTGATCCCTGATGCTGATATTGTTGCAGGTGACCATGATCTTTCCAATAGTTGAATTGGGGGAATCGATTAGAATTATTAAACATTTTCCCTTCAAGGCATGACTCTCCGACCACGCCTCACTTCTAGACGAAAATTTCCCAAAAAGTTCCTTTGTATCTTACTTTTGTTACTTGTGGCAATTTGTGTAATAGGAATTTTTATCCACGGCCAAAAGGTTTCCTATTTCTTCCGACCACTTTGGGACAACCCCCCTGCCCCCTTTACAAGCATACCTCACTATTATGCCGAAAATGTCTCTATGGACCACCTTTGCCACCTTCATGGCTGGTCCCTTCGCTCCCAACCCCGCCGCATTTACGATGCAATTATCTTCAGCAATGAGTTAGACTTGCTAGAGATTAGATGGCATGAACTTTATCCATACGTGTCAAAATTTGTGATCCTCGAGTCCAATACCACATTCACAGGCATTCCAAAACCTCTTTTCTTTGCCATAAACCAGGAAAGATTTGCATTTGCAAAACAAAAAGTTGTCCATGACTTGTATCCCGGTCGAGTTGCAGTCCATGGATCAAATGAGGACCCGTTTGTGCTCGAATCAAGACAACGCGGGGCCATGAATACACTGTTACGCCGTGCTGGGATTTCCAACGGTGATATTCTTCTAATGTCGGATACTGATGAGATTCCAAGTCCTCATACTTTGAAACTTCTTCAGTGGTGTGATGGAATTCCTCCCATAATGCATCTTGAGTTGAGAAACTACATGTATTCATTCGAGTTCCCTGTGGACTACAGCAGCTGGCGAGCCACAGCCCATGTCTACGGTCCCCGGTCTAATTACCGGCATTCGCGCCAGACCGATGTAATCTTCTCAGACGCAGGATGGCATTGTAGTTTTTGCTTTCGGTATATTTCAGAGTTTGTTTTCAAAATGACTGCTTATAGCCACGCAGACCGTGTGAAACGGAGATCTTTCCTTAGTCATTCAAGAATTCAAGACCTTATTTGCAAGGGAGATGATCTTTTTGACATGCTGCCTGAAGAATACTCGTTTCAGGAGTTGATTAAAAAGATGGGGTCAATACCTCGTTCAGCTTCTGCGGTTCATCTTCCTGCTTACTTGATAGAAAATGCAGATAAATTTAAGTTCCTTCTTCCTGGAGGATGTTTAAGAAAACCAGAATGAGTGTTTTTTGTATTATATTTTTTTAGCTTTTAGCACGGTAACACTTAGCTTAGTTTTCTCCATTCTAGCTTCAGCATATAGAACTTTAGCTTTTATCATTTTGTACATGAAGCAGCAGGTATAAATTGCAAGAAATAACAGTTTTGATAGCAGTAAAACTCATCCCCTATACTCACTCTTGAATACTTTCATGGATGAAAAGGAGAATGCATGAAATGTAACTCCCCTCAAGTATATATAAAATACATCTAAATGATGCATTTTGGATAAATGCATCATCATGCATGGATATATTGTGATTTCGGAGTAATACTTTCTATTTTTGGATAAATGTCATATCTAAGACTTGATAAAAACATTAGAAAGTTCATACGTTAATAAAGTTACACAATGGAGTAAACAGGTGTATACAAGTAAACAACAAAACCTTTCAAAAAAAATAAACAAACAAATGTCATATGATGCATATGTTGTAGAACAACATAGTATATTAAATAGCAAGACGTGTCCATTAAGTTTCTTTTTGGCACATTCTTGATGAATCTAGTACCTCCAAATTAGAGTTTTTTTTTTTTTTTTTTTTTTTTTTTTTGCGGTTAGTACCTTAATTGCCGGCCAAGCTTGGAATAGGAATTTTGCAACGTTGTAATTTGCCTCTTGACTTTGTGGTTTTATAAACACACACAATATAGATTTACATCATCAATTTGAATAATTCCATTTCAAAATTGTATTCAACAACATTAAAAATAAATTTTCAATAAAACATAAGAAAATTATTAAAACAATTATTACTTTTCCCATTTTTCTTAAAATATCTTTTGCTCGCAAATATAATCCGAATGATGTCTCGACAAATATAATTTGAAACCTTTTATTGCCCAAAATTGCATAACAGTATTGACATATATTAAGAACACATAACTGAAAATGACCAAAATTAAAAAAGATAAAAATGAATGAAACTCTCGTTTCATTAATAGGTCATATCTTTTATAATACATTTACATTTATTACACAAAATTATTAAACACCTAATGTTAAACTTGTGGTTCAAGAAGATGGAGGGGGAATGAGGCTACGGTAAGGTTTGTTTCCTTTCTATGGTGAAGGAGACTTTGATGGTCAATCTTACACCCAAAGAGATCAACCTTACACCTAGACAAATAGTGCAAATTTGTAGAGTGACACCATGTCATTTATACAATCCTTAATATACTAGTGTAGTCTTTTTGTATGAAAGGTCAAAGGTGGAAGCACGTTGTAGAAGAAAACGGGAGAAAATGTGAGATGGAATGAAAATTTGTGATTGATTGATTGATAAGTATTTATAGGAGAAATTTGTTAAGAATAGTGCAGAGTGTAGAAGACCATTAATTACGGTCAAAAAAACATGGTAAAACAGGTCTGACCAATTAATGAAACTAGTCTGATCAAAGAAAAATGTGTGCAATGAGTTAGTCTTGTTGAGAAAGTAACCATCCACACTCTTTATTGATTCGAATCAGAACTCATCCTGCAAATGTTCGGATTATATAATCAAAACTGATCCCATAATGTTTGGATTATATAATCAGAACTAGTTCAATATTGTGTTAAAATTCGTACTTTAAAGTATATGCCAAAATAGTATTAGAGTTTTCAGATTTTATTTTCTAAACTGTATATTAATAAAATTTGGTTAAACTAAGCAATGTTTTGTGCTTTCTAAAATTTTAGGAGATTCAGATTATATAATTCGAATGATAATATTTGGAGTGTGCAGGATGGAAAAGAAATTCCCATATATAAACCCGCACAAATTTTAACCAATAAATGTTGACGAGTATCAAACTAACATTATTCATGGTTGTAACAGACTATTCATAATTCCATAATAATATATACTACTGATACAGACTATAAAGCATAATTTATTAGCACTGCTACTTCTGAAAGAACAAATCTATAAAATGAGATACGAATGCATGAAACTAAGACATTTATTAACCAATGAGAAACTCCTCAAGTGTTCATTCCACATATTAAACTTGCACTTTTCGCGACTCCTCCACGATGAGCCATATTCGTTTATTTTACATGGTTTGGGAGCATATTGCATGAAAACTCGAAAAAGGCTTCAAATCTAAAATATATGTATAAAGTTGAACAAAAAAATAGCTAATAAATATAACTAATACTTCAGATTTTAAAAATACAAAGTTTAACATCAAAATTTCTTTTCCATTTTTTAGCGTAACCCCAAAATTACATATTGCATTTTTTATTTTCTTTTCATTCCATTAATCTGCTTGTGTGTTGGTTTGTTTCATCTTTTACTATGATTGGGTAAATTGTTTCATCTTTTACTATGATTGGGTAAATGAAATTAAACAAGCAGTAATAAAACCTCACCGTTGTATAAGCAATAGTATAAAGAAATACGGATCCTATACAGCCAAGCTTGTCTACCACACCCTCTACCGCATTAATTACAACCACCGGATCAATTCAACGGCTTAGATACTTGTTAGATACTCAACGGATCAATCCAATCCCATCAATGAAACAAAAGCAAGTTCGCTCAACTGCAAACTTCATTTTCTTTCTCCACAAAACTAACTATACAAAATGCTAATCAACTCCATAGTGTTTGTTTCACTTTAACACATGGTCTCTTCAACATGTCCAGTGATAATACTCCATCGATCACCGGCAGTCCAGACTGATTATCAGAAAGAAAATGTATTGTAAGCATTATCAACAATAAAAAAGATGATAAATGTAGTTTTTGGTACGAGAAATTACCCTTTGAGGGTTGCTCAATCCAAGGCCCATTCATTACATTCAATATACTGCATGCCTCGCTATATTGCAGATCTGGTAACAACTTTGGGGTAAGTAAGAAACACCTGCAGAAGATTAATTGTCACTTACGCGTTAGAAACAATCAAATGTGGGGGAACAAAGCACATTAGTGACTGGCAAACCGGCAAAGATCAGCCTTAATTTCCTAATGACAAGCAAAGCTATGGGCTTATTTGCCTCACATATACTGCTCTTATTAGTATTTCGTATAAATACTATGTATGCTAATAACCGAGTGTTTCTCTTCCAGCTAATCAAAAGTCTTAAAAAATGAAAGACAGTCTTTGACTCGCTGAATTAGGTATGTAACATGTATTCATCAAATTTTATTATTATTTTTAAACGAAGGAATTGAAAAGTAATATTAATTAGTACTCACTGTGGTGTATTTGGCTTGCTTGCTGCTCTCACTAGTTGCTGAAACATCTTCCTTTCATTTATTGGATCCATTCCTGATAAAAAAAGGAATCAATGAAGGTCTCTTAAGTGCAGTCTACGGTTGAACCAAAAAGAATTTACTCTAAAGACTAACCAACCTTGGTTGATCTCATCAACAACTCTAAATGGGCAGTTTGTAAGATCTTGAAGAGAAACAAGATAAACAATAGTTGAAACTGATCGCTCCTGGAAAACCAAATTTAAAGGTTAATTAGCATGCGGGACAGGGGAAAGAATCAATGCACTGAGAAAAGAATCCTCTGTAGTACCCCTCCAGATTGATGATGGGCACTGAGAACTTCAAGCTGTCCATTTTCTCTGATAGAATAAAAAAAAAAAATATACTGTAAGAAACATGAAGAGTGAAACTGGAGTGTATGGTATGGGAGAGTACATATTTTTAGTAAATTCCTTCGGTATCCTTTGCTTTTTTTTAGGGTAGTGGTACCCTTAAATAAAATAGTAACATCACAATATAATTGAAACATAAATACAATCAATTATGAGGCACTTTATACCGCATTCAACTCTAATAGGTTGTGTTCGGTAAACCAATCTATGTAAACAAATATTTTATAGCAAGTTGTGTACACAAATCTATGTAATCAAAGTTTTGTCCTTTGTTTCTAGCAGGTGTATTTAATTTGTCTTGCAGTACATTTTTTTTACGACCCTTGTTTTGTTGCCAGTTATGCAAACAAACTATTTACTGTTCAGTCTTGTCCTGTTTTCTGAGCTTGCTGTTTTTTTTTTTTTTTTTGGAATTTCTCTTTTTAGAAGCTAGTTAAATTGTGGTTTTCTCATTGAAGATTTTCTGCCGGCTTTTTAATTCTTTTCTAAGATTGGTTCCGCAGCAACAGATACAGATAGAACAGAGACAGATATAGAAGGGGAAGGGACTTTGGCCGCCTAATGGCCCTGGAAAAGGAGCACTATGTCTCTTGCAACAAATATTGCGAGATCATGGTGGTGCTGTGCGCCTAAGTCCCACCCTTGCTAACCATTTGGGTTTTGTACCGTACACATACCATTTGGCTTTTGTGCTTTACACATACAATTTGGTTTTTGTTCGAAAAGAGAGGCCTAAATTATGATGGGAATAAGGATGAAGATAACAAATTCCTAGCAGTATATAGTTCAGATTATATTAACCACAACAGTGAGACAGAAATCAACAAACGTGTAATCATCATTGTAGGTTGGGTTTCCCTCTAAACATTGAAGCTGACTGGTAACCAGAAGTTACATCAACTAATAATATGAATGAAAGGTGGCCCTGTGAAAGCACATTCTTAAAAACAGAATAAACAAAATAACTTGTTCAGAACAACTGTCACCTGAATTTGACTTTTATATGTATTCCATATTGATCAAAGTCCATATCATGCTCATCTGAGAAGTGGAAACACATTGATGAGGATGGAAGCATAAGAAGACCAGATAAAATTAATTTCAATTACAGTCTGACAAACCTAGTGAAACTTCTCCGGCAACAGCCATCTGTTGAAAATTTTGACTAAAGGTTTCATTTATCTGGGCCACAAGGTTTCTCAATGTAGGGAGCCATTTTCCCTGCAGAAAAAACTTAAAGATTTGAGCTTATTTCCACAACCGGAAACACAAAAAAGGTCATGCAGCTCAGGCACTATAAATCACATTATCTATGCATGGAAACGGGGTGGTTTCTGAAATAGCACTGAACTACTTTAGCTACATGCTAACAACTCAGGACTTGAATACCGGCTCCCCCGTCTTCATAAGTTCTAAAAATTATATCACAAAGAACTGGCTAGCTTAGCTAATAGGATGGATCAAATTATTTCATGTAGTCAGTCCATCGACCACATAGATTCACCAATCCATTTTGGGCCTCGTACTACAGACATTATAAACGTATATGCAAGCATACACATGTTTTGGAAAACACCTAAAATAAATACAGATTTGCTCTTCCTTGCCTTTATTATTTTACCATTCAAAACACTTTATAAAAAAGACGTGTATTTATTTAAATCTGCATGAATGAAACTTAACGAATAGATTATTAGGAACTTTTCAAATTTATAATTTTGTAGCCACATACATAATTGCAGAAGTGTTGCAGGGGAAGAATTTGTTCCAATGAAATCTATATCATCAAATAACAAAAGCATTCACAAAAAAACTGCTAAAACTAGAGAACGAGGGAAATTTTCTAAACTACTCCGAAAGATTAGTGAAAGTGGGTGTAGGAAAAGATGGGAGAGCTGCAAATAAGAGCTAGCACTGTAAAGAAATGGGAAACTGTGCAGTATTCTTAATTTTTCAGGTGCCACATGCTAAACTGCAGCTACTATCCTCAATATTAAATTATAGTTTGGTCGAGATTGATTCAAAACTTGCAATTATAGATGCATTCTCTATATCTTGGTATTCTAATCATGTAAAGAAACACTTATCTGACCTTAATGTTATCCAATTCAGCTAGACACCTTGTGGATTCCTTCTTGTCTGCATCAAGTTTTTTTGCAAGATCTTCTATCTGCAAAGTCACAGTAAATATAGATGGCACGTGGAAATAACCCAACAAAAACTACAACATTGAAGAGTACCTGTCTTTGACGAGCCTCATATTGTTCCAATATGTTACTATTGACAAAAAGGATTGAATTGGCTTGAGAAGTGGTATCTTGGATAGCTGCTTCCAACTCCTCTATTGTAGTAGGCATCTAAATGAAAAACCCAAATGTTGTTAGAGCTCCCATTGACTTACAAGTTATATATATATATATATTATATATGTAGAAACCATGGTAGATAAAATCACAATCTTAAAGATCGGACTATTCTATGATTTTAGGAGCCCTAGGCGATTCCAACCATATGGAATGTGATCTGGTGATATTGTGTGATCACACTACACCAAACCAAAAGCAGGTTAACCAGCAATCCTATTGTTAAAATCAAATAACCAACATTTTTACCATCCTATGAGGTTTTTAACACTTCCAATCCTATTGACCAACATTTTTCTCTATCCTATAGGGACGGAGCTAGAATGGGACATTTTTCTCTATCCTATAGGGACGGAGCTAGAATGGGACATTTTTCTCTATCCTATAGGGACGAAGCTAGAATGGGGACACCCGCAGAGGCCATGGTCTCCCCGAAACTTTTTATAAAAAAATTTATACTAGTGTGCTATTATATTTTTTGTCTATATCTTCTTTTTTTGTCAACTTCATATGATATTGTATAATTGCCTTTTTTTTAACTCAATATATTGAGTATTAAACCTGTAAGTTTCTACTATTATAACTTTTCAACCAAGTAAAATATAAAACAAGCATGAGGATTAATTTATTAGAAATCTAATTTTTCTTATATTCTTTTTGAAGCAAAGTTGCTGATTCGCAACCACGAATGTGCTTAAAGAGGTCAGAATTCAGATGCTGTCCATTATTTGTGAATTATGCAAAAAAATTAGTTGAGACCCATAAATCAAATTGCTCCCCCCTAAGATTAATTCCTAGTTCCGTCCTTGCCTAAGGTTTTTAACACTTCCAATCCTACTTTTAGCATTTCTTTCTTCCCAGCCAAAAAAAGCTTGCACATTGTTTCCATGTGTAACAGCGCTTCACTGGTTACCATCTTCTCCATTGTTCCTCTTGTGTGGTGGTGCAACAGAGGTGCTCTTCCTTCACTGGGGTTGGAGAGTTTTGGTTTGGGAGGGTTTGTTGATTTGGTGTTTGACTGCTTGCTGCTCTTCTCTTTCTCAGTTCTCTTTTGGCATTCTTATGGATGGTGAGATTAAGTTTAATTAAGTGCTTATAGTGATTTAATGGTTTTCACCTTATTTAAATTATTTTACATGCATATATATGAAATAATATGAGCAAACACACAACTATCGTAGAATCTCACAATTTGCATAATGATGCCTCGATTTACAATTTTTACTCCCATCCTTATGTAGGATCTAAATTTTGACTACCTTCATAGAAATTGTCAAAGCACATTATATCATAGAAATTTGTATTTCAGTGATGAAAGGACACAAAAAAGGGCAACCCAGTGCACTGAAGCTCCTGCATATGCAGGGTCCGGGAAGGGGTCCCACCATTTGGTGTATTGTACGCAGCCTTACCCTGTTTTTTACGCAAGAGGCTGTTTCCAGGACTTGAACCCGTGACCTTTCGGTCGGTCACATGAGAACAACTTTACCAACAACAACAACAACAATAATAATAATAATTCAGGTCATGTATTCATGACGTATCAGTACTAGTGTGTATTGGGTACATAGGAAAAGTACTGTATTTTAAAGACACAGAATTCAATTGAATCAGACAGCCTTTGGTTGTTGATAACCCTCTCAACCATTCAGGGACTCTTTTCCAAATAATTTCCATTTGAGAACAGTTTTCTTATACTGAAACGTGTTTGATAGCTCAAATTGTTCAGCAATAGAATTCTTAACAGCTAATTAGTTTTGCAAGTAATATACATGCATAATTACCCCCACCATAATGTTTTCATTTTACTTTTGCCACGGTCCTCTAAGGTGTTTTGGTAATAGAAGTTGCGTTTGTGTTCATATAGTCTTTCACCGTATCAAGTTCAAAGTCATCAAGCATGCAAACGACAAAATATATTCTCAACTGGAAGCACTGCCATCTGAACAGGATTGGTGATTGCGACATAAATATTTAAAACAAGAAAAGGAATGTATGCAAATATCTAATACAAACCTCAAGAAACTCCTTCTCTAGGTCAGGTGTAAGCCGGGCAATTGACTTAGCATAGTTCAATAAATCTGTAAGCTTCTGTCTACATTCTTCAGCCTCTTTCTTAGCTGTAAAACAAGAATTAGGAATATTGTTGCATCTTACAAAATCTACAAATTAAAATTTAAATAGCTTCTCACAGTTATTATAATGCAATGATGTCTGCATAGCAAAATTTTCATGCTGCTTCAGATTGGCCTCCGCTTCTCCAATCTAAAGAAAATTCAAAACATATAAATGACACAATGGCCTCCAATTAGTGATAGGTCTCCCAAAAAAAATTCTTTTTTTACTGAGGAAAACAGGCCTCCAATTAGTGATAGGTCCAATAGTACATAGTGAGATAATCCCTGGAAAAGGGCCTCGGACAAAGACACAATGGCCTCCGAGAAAATAAAATAAATGTGACCTTCCATCCCATTATGTCAAAAGAATTGTGATACTAATTTGTTTTCTTTCGAGGAAAAAAACTTTTTGTATATTCTTTTTTTTTAGACATTGACTTTCTCTTTGAAACCTGAGTAACACAGCAACAAATCCTTCATCATCCCTTTGTTTACTTCAATTTTTTTTAGGCTTTTGGTTTTCCGAATTTCACATTTACAATGTTTCAACAAAGATGAAATGAATTGTCTTTATTGTCAATTGAAAAATAAATGTTCAATGAAATTGATTATGATAATTTAATAAATGATTTTGTATCTCAATTTTTAAAAAATAAAATTTAAATAATTATTAATATTTTTTTAACTAAAAAAGTCTCACTTTGGAGTTCGCTTTAGGCCTCATCTAGTGTTGGGCCGGCCCTGTGTTCAGGCCATCTTTTATCCGATGTGGACTCTATAACACACACCCTGTGTTGAGCCTCATTGAGTGAGAAAACTCTAGTATGTATCTATTTTGAACATGAATCATCTTGAAACGGTTCCCTCTGACGAATCCCGATTAAATCTAATGAATCACTATTAAAACTTAGAGTGGAATTTTTTTGCCAATTTTGTATAGCCAGACACATTTCTTTTGTCATTTGATTTATTACTTGAATCTTGAATTATTTTGAGCTTTGTAGATGATATGTAAGCTTAGATGATATGTGAGCTTTGATGGTGACTTTTGTTTTGTTGTAACAAGCTTGGAGCATGTCATGTATGATCCAGCTTGAGGAGCGCTGTTAAAATTAAGAATCTTTAGGAATTCCTTTCATTCTATAACTTCCTAGTTTGATAGTTATTACTCCTAGAGTATACAACTTGCTAGTCTAGTGCTTACTAATTAAGCATTCAATGCATTTATTGTAAAACCATTGTAAATACAAAGAGTGTGATCTCGTTATAGACACACAGAATTTACACAAATAACACACAGATTTTACAATGTAAGCATGAGCAACATAACTATGATTTGATTACCTTTGCATCAAATTCAATGAAAGCCATACGTTGTTCAACAAAACTTCGTCTGTGACCAGCAGCATCAACAAGAAGATCCTGTCAATTGCCCAAAAATCAACAATAAAAAAACAATATTCCTCTTGGAGCAAAAACAAAAAGAAAATAACGTTTTAATGCAAATGCATTTGAATATTGAACCATAATTGTTAAAAGTTGAAACCTGCAATTAACATGATTTTTTTTTATTAATGAAAATTTAGGATGAAAGGAGGAGCTTTGGCGCAACGGTAAAGTTGTTGTCACGTGACTGAAAGGTCACAGGTTCAAGTCCAAGAAACAGTCTCTTTTGTAAAAATCAGGGTAAGGCTGTGTACAATACACCAAATGGTTGGACCCCTTCCCGGACCCTGAGTAAGCAGGAGCTTTCGTCCACCGGACTGCCTGTTTTTTCAACGAAAATTTAGGATGAAGAGATAACATGTAACACACAGTCGGTTGCTCACGCAGTGGATCTCTCCCTAGATATCTAGAGAGAGAGATGTGAAAGTAATAGCCTTTCTTTTATGGCCGCCCCCGACTTACGGCTTTACGCTACTACTACTGTGATGTGAGCGGTTCCAATTTGTTTTTTTTCCCAATTCTCCTGGCCGGAACTTGTATGCAGCACTTATACGAAGGTGCATGCATAAAGGTTTGGAACTCTTTTCTTATCTGAATCTTTAAGACGGGACCCTATTATCGAACCCTCTACCGAGCTTAACCCTGCCCGCATTTCCTTTTTTTTTAAGGGGGCCAAAGAAATGTCTCCACCTGCTGCCAACAGTCTTTCTTCGGAATTCTACTGAACGGGTCGATCCTCCCCTCCCGTTTGTTTTAGCAACTTATCCTAAGGTCTCCTCACCAAGAGCTCCCCGGCGACGACAGAGGAACCAACCCGCCTGCTGTGGCGGGGCGGCTTGTAAGGAAAACATCTGAGCTCAGTGAACACTTCTGAATGAAATTATATTTACCTCCTTCCAAGGGGACCCGAACCCAACACTAGATAGATACAAGCTCTGTTATGGTCAACTAAGCCAGCCCCTTGGAGTTTCAAATAAGATGATATTAAGAAGCAGTAAAAAGAACGGAGATAAATCACCTTAATTTTAATTGCATTATGGAATCGCTGAATGTTACAATTTGTTGCCTGATCAACAAGCTTCGCTAACTCCGTATCTAAATCATCTTGCTCCTCCATTGATTTCAGTTTCCCTTTCTTTTGTTCTAGAGGTCAAAACAAGGTATTTGCTTTATAGTATGAAAACAAAATGGTAATCTAACTATTTCATATCTTCAATTTAGTATATCACTTATACATACTTACCAATACACCTAACAATTGCTTGTCGCTCTTTTTGCTTATTTTGTGCTTCAGAACGAATGTCCTCCTAAAAGAAATCAAAATAATAACAAAATTTCAAATTTTAGTAGGAGCATATTTCTTCAAACACAGATTAAGTTAAAATTAAAGCTTTTTATCAACAATACATGAACCCTTAGGGAAAAGAAGAAAAAAAAACTCTAGGACAGATATATATCATTATAGTGAAATTAAAAATACAAAATTTTCTGTACCTACCATCTGTTTACGAAGATTAGCAGCCTGATTCACAGAGCTTTTTTCCTCGTCTTGAAACTTTTTGAGACTTTCCTCCAAGGAAGCAATTTGTTCTTGAAGCTCCCTTTCCTGAGAGCTCAGATCCTCAATGTCCCTCACATTTGAATCTAAATAGTTCAGCAAAAGGTAAACAGAGAGAGAGACAATAAGGAACCAGCATTTAAAACTAAGTCACGTGACCCAAATGTTGGTTAAACATGCTTTTAGAGTGGCATACTATTCGTTAGAAGTCGAGGGCGTTGCACTTGTTCAACAACTGCTGAGACATGATTTCCATATCTAGACTTAGACCAGTGATAGTGATTTTCTGGTGTCCATAAACTAGTAATTCCCAATTTTGGGACCTCATCAGCTTTCTGATCAGTTTCTTTCGATCCAATAAACTGAATTGCAAACATGTAGAAAATGAATAACATTGCATAACTAAATAACATCACAATCAGATTGGCTAAAGCATGAGAGGCATACTGAATGATCAAGATTAGATTGGCTAATCAACACCTCCTTGACAGCAACAGGAGCATCAAAAATTTGGTCCAGACGAGAGTGGATACCAAGAGCACGCATCTGGGAAAGAATTATACAACAATGATAAAATGTTTGATATTGATTTGAAATATAAATTAAAAATTAAAAAAATTTAAAAATGTTTCCCCAAACTTACATTGGCAGATATTTCAGGAGGCGGCTCTCTTTGGTTATCACGACCAGTATAATTTAAAACTGGTGCATCGTAGTTCCGTAGGTTGTTCACCAAGAAGTCCCGATCGCGAGGATCCTGTGTTATGAAAGACTGCATTTGAACAAATGAATAAGTCAGTATGGATAAGGTGATACTGATATCCATGCAGGAAATGGTGAAGCGCGAGAAGTGACTCCTCTTCAATAAGACCTGTACAATTACTATATTCGACCCTCACACCAAAATAAAAATACAGCATTATACCAACCAATTTTTGTCAGTCTGACTGGAGATACAGAGTCTTTGCATAGGGAAAAGGATACAGTCAAAGGAAGAGAGAAAAAATAAAATAATACAATAGTGATGGGTTGGGGGAAATAGGCAGGGAGTTGAAGGATTATTTTAAACTTTGCTTGTTTTGTTCAATTTTATGGTGGGGATGGGAGTGAATTCCCTCATGACATGACTAAATTTTGGCTCCCCTCAACTGGGGGGATTAGGAAGGTTTGATATAGTTTAAACACATTGAATAACATATTCTTGCATAAAATTAAAAAAAATCAAAAAAGGCATAAACAGTAAATTAGACCTTCCCCTCAAATAAAATATCTCCCTTTCCACAACTCTCAACCAAGCGAAATAAAGTCCGATTAAATCTCTCACCTCCCTTCCCCCCACCATTAAAACCCCTCTCCTCTTGTTTGAGCCAAGCAGAACCAAAGATCTCCACCAAAAATAATAGAAAGCAAGTTTAAGAATGAAGCATGGGCTAAAAAAAACTCTAAAAATGTCTAAATCTACAAAAATGTAGACAGAATTTTCATGGTATTAGGGTGGAGAAAATTTCAGAAAAAATTGCTTTTACAAAAACAAGAGACCATAATAAAATATCTAGGACTACCTTCCAAGTGTACCAAGCAACTTGACCCTCTAGATATCCAGCATGAGATTGATCCGAGACATTCACCTGTAAATTAATTAGCTCGGCAGTTTAACAGACTAAGTAAGAAGAACAAATGGCTATAAAAAAAAATTTTAACATATATACCTCAACTAAAACTGGGCCATACACCTCCTTGTGGAATTCATTCCGATGCTCTTGGACCCATTTATAAGCATCAAAAATTCTTTCAACCCCAGATGTTCGCAATGCATTCAAACATTTGGTACTTTTATTATTCATTTCCTTCAACCTGCAAATTTTACAATAGAGAATTAAACAATATATTCGCAAAAGTAACCAATCTGAAGAAAACATCATCTTGTGCCCATCTTCTACCTCTCTTTACACTTCGTTAAGGAGAACTTTTTTTGCTTTATTTCGCTTTCTGCTTGTGACTTATTCTGTCTCGCTTGATTAGCAGAATCATCCAACTCCAAAATTCCCTCTCTCAGTCTATGCTGGTAAGGGAAAAAAATCATATAAACTATTTTTGCAGAGTATAATATTGTCTAAAGTTAGTAACAAACATATCACAGATATTTTGAGTGAGAATAATGGGAATCAAGCATACTTGGGTTTACAATAATTGAATCTAGTCTCTATTATACCTGATCAATTTTTCCTAGTCAGTTAATGCACCTGGAACTTACTGAACAGTGTTTAGGAGAAGGCATTTCAAGAGATCCACTGAAGGCCAAAAGAATGGAAGAGTGGCCAATTCCAAAAGACATCAAGGGGCTAAGAGGGTTCTTGGGATTGACAGGTTATTACCGAAAGTTTGTCAAAGATTACGAAATCACTGCTAGGCCTCTCAGTCTCACTCGGTTATTTAAGAAAAATAGCTTTCATTAGGGAAGCGAAGCTACTAGAGCTTTCCAAGAATTAGAAAGGGTCATGATGGAACTGACACATCTGCAGTTGGCATTGGAGCTATGCTCATGGGGCCATAGATTTGCTGCTTCCACTGCATGAAGTTCTTGCCATCAAACTTAACATGCAATGCGAAGAGGGAAAATTGCCCTCAGAATTGAGAAATGGATTCAAAGTAGCCATTGAAACAGGCACAGGATTGAAATAGAAGCTCTAGATACCATGTTAGAAATGCAGAGCGCAAAAAAGTAAACGAAACTGAAACAAAATTGAATATTCAGAATTCATTATAATTGGTTGAATGATTACAATGATACTACAGCTGTATTTATAAAAGATACAGAGTGTAACAGATTCTTACTACAAGCTTGTGCATAAGCTAATAACTCTTAACTAACTAGAAGCTTCTAACAGAAGCTACTAACAACAGAAGCCATCTGTCATAAGACAGAAGTAACCGCTAAGCTAACAGAGGCTGGGCTCAAGGCCCAGTCCATAGACTATCGCTAACACTATAATGATTCAGCGATGGTGACAACAATATAGGCTGTCAGGTTGTAGTGATGGCGGAGGTGGAAGGCGGTGAGGGCATTTCAGGGAGCAGTAGAGACGGCAACAATGGTGGTAGACGGAATATGATGATGAAAAGCAACAATAAAAATGAAAATGGAAATTGTAAGTTATTCTTGTTTTCTTGTTCTAAAAATAGAAAATACGAACAAATTTGGAGAATAAACATTCATAAAACAATTACTCAATCAAGTTAATGTTTTTATTTAAAAAAAGAACTCAAATCAAGCATGCCCTTGATTGCACTTACATAAAAAGCGTGCCCTTAATTGTGTGTGTTGTGGGTATAATATAACCAATGACTAAAAGTACACTTACAATCTCGTCCCTGGGATGTTCATAAGGGTTTAGACTCTCAAGTTCAAGTTCAGCAGCTGCAAGATCCTCCCTGGCTTTTTTCAATTTCTGTTGCCGAGTTTCTTCCTGCTTCCTCAACTCGTCCATCTCTTTGTACTTCCCTTGTAATTCCACCTCCTATAAATTGAAAACAAAGAACTAAAATCACATCAGAAAGTTACAAGAAGAACCCAAAAGTACAATAACATGAATAATTATTAATCTACTTTGATGGTCTCGGTGCCAAAATACAACTGTTGTCAAGAAAATGCATGGTTGATAGTGAAGATGCTGGTTTCCGTCACTAAAAAAATTATAACAATAAAGTATGTAAAGTAATGGGTGAGAGAAAATTACTAATTGGTTCTCTTTCTCCATAAGTTCCATTCTCTTCTTGGCATTGTCACTTATTCGGTTGTTAGCCTTTTTACATTTTGCATCTAATGCAGCTTTCTCCTCTTTTTGTTTCCTGTTAGAACATGACAAAATATAATTTTATCATATCATATATACCAAAAGGGAGGGGTTTGCCACACAGACATGTTCATCAGATAGCAGAAATAATACAGTAAAGGACAACACGGATGCCAACTTCATCAAGGGAATAAGCTTAGGCTGATGTTCTTGCAGTAATATAGATATGGATCTGTTAGGACATCACCGTCGTTGGCTAAATATGATAACAGTAATACAATAACCATAAGTTAATTTGATGATAATTCAATAGCCCAGCATTAATTAAATCCATTTAAAATTATAAAAAAAATTAAAATAAAATTACTATTCTACTGTATTGGCAAAATCTCACTAGAACACTAAAACTGATTTTTCGTTGGTAGCGTAGTATTAGTATAGTATTAAAACATCAAATAAACACTATTTTAGTATAGTGTTGGAAAGATCACAGTAATCAACCAATCTATTTTGCAGCAATAAAAATGCACTAGTGCAATATTGTTGACATCCCTGTTATTCCATCTACATAGTGCAAGTTTCAGATGTTCGGTCCTGGGCATGAGGTGATGTGTTGAAAACTTCACATTAATTAGAGATATGACCAAGATACTGCTTATAAGGCTTGAGCAGTCTTCATCCTACAAGTCGGATTAGTGGGGTTGAGTTAAACTGAATATCTTACCTTGTTGTCACAGCCTAATGCCTGTATTGATCAATTAAAGAACCATCCATATTACCAGGCACAAAGACCAATAGTGTTAGGCATTATGGTGTCTCACAAAAAATAACGGTCATACATTGGCTAGAGAGAAGGCCCAGATAGTGGTAAACCTTACGCAATCCTCAACTTGCAGGCCAATTTTGTAACAATGAGTCAGGCACAAAACCTAAGTGGAGTGAACTTCCACCCATTGAGCTAGCTTTGACGGGACTGAAATAGGCCCTAAACCAAGAGTATAAGATGGAATCAGAGAATAACCTAAATTTGTAATTGGACCAAGCTCTATGCTATTTCCACCCACATTTGACCATGCTCCAGATGACCAGCCCTTGGCGTGAGAGGATTTGTTGCGATCTTTATTTTTCTAATCGCATAAATCCACACTTCAAATGTTCAGTTATGAGCGTGAGGTGGTGTGTTGAGAGTACCATGTAAGCCTATCGTTGGTGGGGCTTAATGAAGCATTACTCCACGTCTACTACTTCGGCTTCTGCTACTCAGGTGTGTTCTTGCTTAAAGGAATTAACTATAGCCTTCAATGCTAAAACATATTTGCTATTTTACTTTACATTTGGTTTGAAAATTAGTATCAGTGAACTTTGATTGTTAGTTATGAATGTGTTTAATTGTGTATTTTTTTATTGAGCTCTTATGTTTATGGTATAAAATGTGTGTATTGTTTCCCTAAACTTCGGCGTAGCAGTCATACCACTGCCTGCTACACCGCTACAGCCTTTTGGGGGTCAACCTCTAGGCTTCACGGTCCACCATTGAATGCAAAGATAAGGAGGCGTCAATACATAGTTGACTTGATTGCACGTTTGGCTCTTCCAATTTGGACTATGTGCGAACTTGGTGCTCAAGTGTTTGTTGAGTCAATCAAGTCACTGTGTTTTCAAAATTAAACAAATCAATTCTACCATCAATCTACAAGTTCTACCTCCGTTCCTTCAATAATCATTTTTATACACAAAATATAAAAAGAAATAATTTTAAAGATTAATCTTAGAATTTGGGTTGAACCTAACTCAACCCTACAAAACCAACTTGCAAAGGGAGGGATATCCACTTATAAACACTATTCAGATCATATCACTATCTAATGTCGGACTCTCAACAGACCACCTTCGACACCCTACCTCCCCCTTCCCGTCTTCTATCCCTCAACCTTTTTTGATGCATATTAGATTGCTGATCCAGATGATAGAAAGTATGCTTCAGGTTCTTCGGTTTATCTTGGCCCCAACTTGGTTTCACGGTGATCTGTTTAACAAATTCTAGTTGGTAGATCTAGCACTGCAGGTCAATACAGGAGATTGGTCAAATCTGCATCTGAAGTGTTGTGGAATCAGCCTTTGTTGACAGAACTACTAATTCCATTTCAAACTCCATTACAATATTGTGATAATCTTAGTGCAGTCTCCCTCTCATAATCTAGTTTCGCATGCTGCAACCAAGCACGTGGAGCTTGAAATTTTCTTCCTCAGAGAGAGTCATAACAAAAGCATAATTGTCCAGCATATTCCAGTCACCGATCAAACTGTTGATGTACTCGCTAAGCCACTTTCTCCTCCCAGATTTCTCACACTAGCAGGAAAATTCAAGGTGGTAGACAGGGGCTCACTGAATCAACCACCATAGGTTTGAAGGGGAAATAATAGAATAATAGAAATAGCAGTATTTTCTATTGAAAATAAATAGAAAGTAATAGAATTCAGTATGTGATTCTGTTACTGATTAAACTAACTGAGAACTAAGCCAATTAGATACTTCTATGAAATACCTTAGGGTGTGTTTGGGTTGACGGTTTAGGAGGGGAAGGGAGAGGAGGGTTTACTTTTCTTTTTTAAATTACAGACTATAATAACATGTTTTTTTAAAATAAATTAAGTGTGATTGAAGTATTATATGATCGTTTATATGTTATTATTTTAATTTTTTAAAAAACATTCCATAATGTCCATAATTTAAAAACGAAAATTAAACCCTTCCCCTCCTAAACCCTCCATCTAAACGCACCCTTAATGTTTTATTAATACTGTTCTTTTTTATGAATTCTTTTTTATTTTCTTTCATTTTGCTCGGTTTTTATCAGATAAAACATCAAAAGAAACAAGAGAAAGGAAATAAAAGAAGATCTGAAAAAAGTAAACGAAGAATGGAAAAAAAAAATGTGGAGTGTTGGATGAATGACCCATGTAGTATTAGGACATACAAAATTCACCTTTAAACCTGTGGCATATGTTCATGCATAAACTGCTCATGAAATGTAATTGTTGGTGCATCTCTGCAATTTATTTGTGGTTACTAATGAGAGTGGAAAGGGAGGATTTTCCATTCAAGGTATGAACGGTGTGTTGTTAAATGGCGGTCATTGTGGATGGCAGTGGTGCTGCAGGTTATAAATTCGTATCAGATTATGAATTCATTTCATTCAAATCCTGCATTTCAAGGCTTATATTAAGCCTCTTCTTGGATATAGAGTAAGACATATTTTTGTTCCTTGACTTTGCTGAAATATAAAACAACTGAAAACTCTACAATTATTTATTAATCGAACAGACTATTATGAATTTCATCAAAAGTCAAGTTTCCCTCCCCCAACTTCTGCCCCTGCTAAAATATAAGCAACCTTCTCATCTAGCAATTCAAATTCTAAGAGGATCAAAATGTAAACAATTACAAACATGTAACAAAGTAAGAAAGGATAGCATACTTAATAGGTTCTTTAAGTTCGTTTAATAATTTTGCAGCCTTCTCAAACTCCTTTGCTGCAGCCTTCTCACGCTCCTTAGCTTCACGATATTCAGCCTGCTTCATATCATACTTCAGCCATGGCAATTTCTTTTTCATTGATTCGGCCTACAAAACAGATATAGGTATATTTTTTTATCTTTTCCTTTAAAAAATGCATCAAGACAGTGAACTTTCAACGCAGGAGGATCAGAAAACCTCCTATATGAGAAAAATAAAGGATGAACTAAGCATATCAGAAAAAGAATACACATCACCACAAAGGAGTCTGCATTGCTCGGCATATACAAAACATTCAGACAAAGCATGTGATTATGATCAACGAAACCCAATAGTTAACCTTGGTAAGAAGTTCATCTCTTTGACGAACACGTTCAACATCCTTCTCTAATTCAGCATTACGTTCCTTCAACTGATTTAACGTTCCTTCATTTTTCACCAGAGACTGAAACAGAATTAGTAAATTGATCATGAAGTTGACAAGCAGCTAAAATTTAGGAGATTTCCATCATTCCTTTAGTAAAGGGTGAACTTACCAGCTCGACATGCTTCAATGCACGACTTTTATCAATAAGTGCACGATGTTGCTCTGGAAGTCGTGGATCACCAACAGCCTTTTCTGTCTCTTCCAGAAGTTGCACAGGAGTTAACTTTGCAAACTCACAGACCCTGTCTTGCGGTAAAAACTACCAAAAAGACAAGGATCCAACAGTAGTTCAGTAGGATAGAGAGAAAAACAAAGTATTAGCCCATCATAGATTTGAACATCACAGTAAAATAATACCTAAAGCAATATTCCTCAAAACATACAAATAAAACAACTAAATCAAAGGAAGTTGTGAAGACCAAAACATAATGTGATGTAGATATGAGGATGCGGAAAATTCTTAAAAATTATAGATATGTCGGCACAAAATTATAAAAATATACACATTTAAAAGAAAAGTATTTGTAAAGGGACATTAATAATTTACACCTGATTAGGATCCAAGGCCCGGCACTGAAGTTTATACATGGAGAGCAAAAGGAAGTGGGGCCAATATGGGAAGGAGAGAACCTGATTAGGATCCAAGGATTGGTTCACCACATTCCATAAGTAATCATTTCCAAGCAGCTAAGGCAGGAATTGATATTAGAAGTGTTTGTAGATGCTTAAACCTAGACTCTCGAGGTGTTTAAGGGACTTGAGGACCTATTTGAGGAAGTTTGCATTAGTGTTTTTTGATGATATCCTCATTCACAACAGGTGTGTGGAAAGCCATGCCAAACATCTCAAGAGGGTCAAGGGTGCAGCATGTGTTGAGGAACCATTGGCTATTCGCCAACAAAAACATGTGTTCTTGTGGTAAGAAAAAACTGGTGTCCTGGGGCACATCGTTTCAAAACAGGGTGTCCCTTCTAATCCAAAAAATTGGAATGGCCCCCAGAATGTGAAGAGTTTGAGGGGGGAAGCTGATGTAATGATGGCAGAAGTTGGCAGTGGAGAAAGCAAAGGAGAAAAAATTCCACAGGCCGTTTATGAAAATGAATGTTCAACGTCGTTTGACTCTGACAGGTTGGTGTAATGAATTCAAGAACTCTGACAGAAGAGGAACTGAATGAAATTTCATTGATGAAAATGAATGTTCAACCTCGTTTAACTTAACCAAGCCAGAGCCATTTATAGAGTTCTATTAATTTTCAAATTAATGTAACTGAATAACTGTAACTAACTGGAGGTGGTTTGTTGACATACAGAAGCAAAAAGTTCTAGAATACAACACGATAAATAAATAAATAAATTAAAGAGTAGTCCGGAGTTAAACTAAGCAAAATGAAAACTGTGAGTAACACTATAGTCTAGTACCATGAAGTATACTGATTGCAGGTCATAAACTTACTTGAGTCAAATTATTCACTTGGATGTTAAACCTCTGAATGGTTTCAGCCACATCCTTTTTGGACACAATATTTCCTAAAATTAACACATTGGCAGTTAGCACGTGCAACTTTTTTCTCTTGTGCGTATACAGTATTATACATACATGGAAATATTCAGCATATAAGGAGAAAATCCCACCATTTAAAACCCATTCGGACTTGTTGATGGTGTTTATTTTACGCATAATTGTAATGTGATCCTCTTTATGGTCTCCCCTCAAGGTAATCTTAATGTGGCCAGAATCTTCTCCCCGCTTCACATATGCCGGAATACTTGTGGCTCGCCCAAGCAACTGGGGCTCTCCGCAGAGGCCAAGAGCAATAGCACATACAAGAGAACTCTTTCCAGAACCATTTGGACCAATTACAAGATTCAAGCGAGGCCCGGGTTTACATTTTAAGTAATCAAATGTCATGAAATTATGAAGCTCGATTTCTAAAATGTTTCCAGGCATATAATCATCCTCCCCCCTGAAACAAACAAAACTCAAATCATCAACGA
This sequence comes from Medicago truncatula, assembly GCF_003473485.1. Taxonomy (NCBI): domain Eukaryota; kingdom Viridiplantae; phylum Streptophyta; class Magnoliopsida; order Fabales; family Fabaceae; genus Medicago; species Medicago truncatula. The sequence continues at coordinate 55,550,585 of NC_053045.1, read as the reverse complement.
AATGATCACTTAATTTTAGTTTGCAAACTCATTTCCAAACAACATTCCTTTCCTGCATTATTAACAAGATAGAAAAGAAATACAAACATGGTGATTTTCTTTATTCAAATAATGGTAATGTTGCTAACTTTCGTTCTTCAAATAGTATGAATTAAAATACAGTAAAACAAATGATGATAAACACAAAATTGAAATTAAACATGACTGAAAGTTGTTATTTCTTACCTCATCATGTTTGCTCTGAAAAAATTGCAGAGAAGGAATGTGTGATGATAACAGAAGAAGAAGTAGAATCAGCGAGATTCCGTGAAGGCGCCAAAAATACCGGGACGGTGGTTGTCGGAGATGATGGAGTGTCTTTCTAGGGTTTTGGAAGCAGAAGAGAGAAAGAGAGGGAAATCAAATAAAGACAGTTTTTTAATAAAAACATATACACTGATGTAAATTAAAAAAATTGGATATTTATGTGTATACAAATTCGCAGTTTTTTTTTCTTTGAAAACATAGAAATATATATCAATATACGCATGTGTCATAGAAGTATTTTATTCATGCCTATTTTATTTGTAATTTATACATTTTTTTTTAAGGAATTCGTAATTTATACATATGGGTCTTTCATATGCATTAAAAAAAGAGTTTTTCTAATTACATTCTATTTAATCCTGGTTGCATCCTAAAATGATAAAATTACTCTTTCATAAAATTAATTTTTAAAAATCATCTTCATTTTTTTTTGTTACACCCTAAAATCCCTCTTCAGTTTAAGTATATCATGTAAACTTAGTTTCAGTAGGTCATGTAAACTGAGTCTAAATGTACGTACTTAAACCCTGTTTAAGTAGGTCATGTAAACCGAGTTTAAGCGTACATTTAAAAGTTCAACCTTGTTTAATGATTTTACGTGATCTCAGTTTAGTATGTACATTTAAACTTATTTTAAGTAGGTCATGTAAACTAAGTTTAAGTGTGCATACTTAAACTCAGTTTAAGTAGATCATGTAAACTTAGTTTAAGTAGCTCATGTAAACTGAGAATCAGTTTAAGTAGGTCATGTAAACTCGGTTTAAGTAGGTCATGTAAACTGAGTTTAAGTGTACATCTAAAAGTTCAACCTTGTTCAATGATTATTAGTAATATCAGTTTAAATATGTACATGTAAACTTAGTTTAAGTAGATCATGTAAACTGAGTTTAAGTATGTATACTAAGTTTAAGTATGTATACTTAAACTCAGTTTAAGTAGGTTATGTAAACTAAGTTTAAGTTGATTATGTAAACTAAGTTTACATGAACCTACTTAAACTGAATTTAAGTTAACCTCAACAATGTAAAACTGAAACTGTCGTACATTGCAGTTGAACAGGAAGAAGAAAATTGAAACCAGTGTTATTGAAAAAGAAAAAAAAATTCACTTATTTTTATGCAATCGAATATGAATGAAAGATGTTTTGATTCACTCTTTAATCTTCCATAGAGATTAATTAAACGTTAGGATTGTTTAATCGTTGGTGGGTGAAAGAGAGTGAAATTTTAGAGTGACAATGAATGAAATCAAGATTTTAAGAAAATTTATATAGAAGGACAATTTTTATATTATAAAAAAAAAAAAAAAAAAAAAAAAAAAAACTGGGTGTAACTAAAAATATATAAGATGTGAATAGAAAAACTCTCAAAAAAAATTAAAGAATATAAATTCTTGTCGAAAAAAAAAAATGCCCTGATATAAATTAAAAAGAATAGGCGTGAGTACAATTAGACATACGAGTATCTATTTTTTTATTAATACTACATCCGTTCCTTTTTAATTGTCACATTTTGATATTTTACATAAATCAAGATAATCATTATTTTTGATGCAATAAGTAATACTTTTACTATAATGACATTATTCATTTAATATCTCATTTCATATATTTATTTCTCCGCAATAAATAACTAAGGACAATATTGGTAAAACAACATTTAATGTTGCATTGAACTTTGAAAGCGACAGTTAAATAGGAACAAAATTTTTCTCCAAAAGTGACACTTATAAAGGAATGGAGGGAGTAATTTTGTTACATATGCAGCAACTTAACCTAATATTTTCCCTCCCATTTGTTGTATTAGGTTAGCAGTAATTTAACCTAACAAATTCCATCTAAAAAAATGCATCTCACCAATTTCATTTTTATCCTCTTGCCTTTTTTTTTTACAATGTTTTATACATTTATCCTTATTTATTAATTTTGTTAGATCTACAACAATTTAACCTAATATTTTCCCTTTGTCCCATTTGATGTATTAGGTTAGCAGTAATTTAACTTAACGAAGACAATTTCTTTTGACTGTATCATTTGCAATGACCGTTAACAAAAGTCAAATGCAGTCGCTTAAACATGTTGGTGTATATCTACCAACACCTGTATTTTTTCACGGACAGTTGTATGTTGTTGTTTCAAGAGTTACATCCAAAGAAGGACTATAGATATTGATCACTGATGAAGATGGTGAAGATACTAATGTAACATCTAACGTCGTATATGAGAAAGTATTTTACAATGTGTGATGAAACTACATGCCAATGTACTAAAAAATTTATATTTCTTTTACCGAATTATTGATAGTATTACAGAATTTTCTTTTATAATTTTTCAAATTTCATACATTTTATGAAGTATTTTATTTTGTCTACTATGGATTATCACATGTTATTTTTTTCACCGTTACCAATTATATATTGCATTTTATTATTCATATGTCAATCCTTTTACAATAAATCCGAGCGGAGCACGGATAAAAAATCTAGTATATTTTATTTTTATTCCTATGTCAATAATACGGGTACCTAATTTTTATTAATTTATAAATGTGTATATATTTTTACTTAAGAATCAATACACAAACCTGTTTTATTTGTAATTTATGCATGTGCCTATAATTTCATTTTATATCATACGGGACCTATTTTGTGGTAATTTATGCACATGCCTATGATTTTACTCATATATTAGTATACTTTAGAAAAATAAATATTTGATAAATTATTTTTAAGTTAATTTTAATAATATTATAAAGTTATAACGACTTAAGATATATAGTATTTTAAATCAAGTCAGTAGGAGAGTAAATAGTGAAAGATTTGAAGGATAGCTTGCGTGTACTTTGAATTGTGGTCCAGTGACTTATTTATATAGGAAGTGAAATGGTTATCGAGAATCAAGATGATTGTCGGTAGGCTGATACGAACATCGGGTTTCGATAACTGCCAAGCATTGAATGATGTGTCTATCTGTTGTAGCTTAATTTTCTTATGGTTCTTGTTTTTCTCTTTTCTTTTGGACTCTAATTGAATATTCAATGTCTTCCTAAACACACCTTATGATGGTTGACTCTTTTGATTGTTACATAAATTTCGTTTTAACCTATTAAAAAAAACTATCAAACATTGAATGACATTGATGGTCGAAACCGTTATAGATTGTGAGGTACCATAAGCTTGTGATAGTTGAAGGGCGCGACAACGATTGTCCTTTGTCGAAGATATAATGCATGCAGTGTTTGAATCTTCCCACAATCGGGCTTTTGCTCGATAAATACTCTGAATCAAAGTAGTATTTGGATCTTGTATGTGTCGAACATGGTCTTTATCAATCCAAAACTCATAAAATAGACTTGTAAAATCGTTGATTCACTTTTGTTTTCATCCATTCTCCTAATTCGTGTAAGTTATATATAAAAAAATACACTACTTATGATAGAGATAGAATTACATGGAGCGGATTTATTTATGGTGAGGAGCTTAACATGTGAATGGTGCTTATTCTTTCTACTTCTAGTTCTAGATGATAAATACAAAAGCGACTTGATTTGAACCGTTTAAAATATCTTGCGTCACAAGAATCGGCATGCCGTTGTTTCATCACGAGAAAATGACGGTTTTCAGTTTTCACTATGTCTCGCGAGATAAACATGTGTGGCGATAAATGGAATATATATGTGACTTTTTCTTTTAGGGGTGTGATTGTTTCAAGTTTACCAAATTTATTTTTAGGAATAACATGATGGGAATTTTATTCAAAGGTATTTAGAAAAAATATATTTGGTTAACTTTATAATATTCCTAGGAACCTAGGGATTATAATAGGTAACTATTTATGAATTTATTTTCATCTTCATGGGAACTTTATTGCCACCCTTTTTTCTTGATAATATTTTTCTATTTCCAGGAACATTTTATATCAAGAAATAAAATTTAGTAAACTTGTAACAAACATAGACATATAATATTCATATCATTTTATTCTCAGGAATCGATAAATATAATTAATTTGTTTGGCACATCTCCTTCTTTATCCCAAATTAAATAAACGTCTGTCACACGCCTGAATAATTAATTTCAATTGTAAATATGCAAACTCATTGATGTTAACATAACAAGTGGTGTGTGTGGGGATTATTTTTGTTGTTGGGGAAAAAATATCATATTGAATTTTTCTATTTTCTACGTTTCTTTGCTTGGATTGGGTCCATTGTTGACATTGACATGCTGCTATACTCCATCTTTTGAATTCTCTCAAGCGTTTTAAGCCATATGTTTCTTCTTATAATTCATGCTATTTTTTACGGTGTGTTTTATTTAACCTAGAGGAGGGAAGAGAGAAATTTTAATGAAGAGGAGTTAGAGTATAGCTAGCTATCAAATATAGAATGTTTTGATGGATTTCGTTTCAATTCGGAGGGACAATATGTAAGATATGATTAAATCGATCTAGCTCGTTTGTTGTTTGGATATCAAATCTTGACATGTATTATGAGCTATATGGAGATAATCCGTTAGTCTACGTCTTATCTCAATTTTCATAATTGTGTTGTTACTTTTTTTTTCTTCCTTTATTGTTATTGTCACATAAGAATAAGAAAATAAATTGTTTTTAAATAATTGTGCAAATATCATTTATCCTTTTCAAACATTATCATGTTTTATTAAAAATATTTATTAAAGTGCCCTCGTAGAGACAATATATAATATATGCAAGGTCCGGATTCAAACTCCAGTCATCATAAAAAAAAAAAACATTTTTTTAAGTAACATTAAAGACATAAATCAGTTCATTAAAATTTTCTCTCTGCCTAATTTAACCTACGATAAAAAACAATACCCCGTATAATTCATGACATCTTTATAGGAAGTCATATTTTTATTTTTTTTTATAGGAAGACATATTAATATCTTTTGTTATTATTGGAAGAGATAAAGTAAGAGAGTGAAAGAAATTTACAAATAGTTATGGATTTTATGTTTAGATAGAAAAAATTAACCATTTTTTCCTTTGTGAATATATAAAGTACAAAAAAGTGACCTAAAGACTAAATTCTTTCATGGTTTTTTGCACTTATATTTAGAACGTTAAAATAAAGCCTATTATATAAAATTAGAATTTCTCGACAATGAATATATTAATTGTGAATTTTTAAGGCACCAAAAATTCAAAAACAAAACAACAAAAGCCTCAATCTAGAATCTAATTTTGAATTACTTTCAAATACCTATATCAAAATATATAAAAAAAGATCTATAAATTTTCACGACATTCCGAAGACACCTCGATTTATTTTAATTTTTTGACTAAAACATGCAAATAAATATTTTGTTCGAGTAAACATATATTCACAAGCCAACTTTCGTTCTCAATTTTATAGAAATGCTTATAACATCATAAGAACCTTCATTGCAATATTTTAAAATTTTTAAACAATAGATGAATTAACTTTGATTTAAAAAAAAATTACAATTTTAACAAAAACTCATAATTAATACGTCTCTTGCTTAAAAACTACAAATTTTTGTGGTTGAGGTTCCTATGAAGTTTTTTTTAAGAAGCCAAAATGGGATATATATATATATATATATATATATATATATATATATATATATATATATATATATATATATATGTATGTATGTATAACTAAGAACATCACTCTTCCCAGCACAAGGTGTATCGAGAAAGAAGCCAAAAGAGTTACATCACAGTTTAAACAATCACAAAGCGAAAGAAGATAGAAGTCAGCCATTGCCCGTACAAGATAAAGGGCTAAGCCACCACTTGTGGTAATCAAAAACAATATTTTTTGAGTGAGCTTTTAATCACCAAAATGAAAGAAGTTTAACATTATCAATAAGCTTTAAATCAGTGGAAGCTTTTCAAACTCACATTATCAATTTTATTTCAAGTAAACTCACAATTTTGCAAACTTACTTGAAATAAAATTGTGAGTTTGCATGTTTTGGTCGAAAAATCAATAAATTGAAGTGTATTTATAATTCTACGAAATTTTGCAGATCCTTTTTGTTATTCTTATAGAGGTGTCTGCAAAGAAATCAACTGACAATTTGATTTATATGTCGAAATTTTTGTTGGCTTGGTTTTTGAATTTTTGCTGATTTAAAAATTCATGATTAATTCATCGCTTATCAAAAAATTCTATTTTTTTTTTTGTAAGAGATCTTATTTTAACATCTCAAACATACATGCAATAAATCATAAAAAAAAAAATATAACCTCATAGTGACTTTTTTGGATTTTATTTCTAAAGGAAAAATTATTCATTTTTTTATTTATTTCAGCCCCTCAATTAATGTCAGCAAAAAAATTTGTGTTGTTTTTTTAAGGAAAAAAATAAAATAAAATGGCCATGTTGTGATAAAATCCATGTGACAACAAGTAAGTGGCAAGATTCTCTGCGACGTTAGCGTCTCCTGTGTGACTGGTTTATGGAGGACAAAAAACAAGAAGAGTATTCCTTTGGGTGTAGGAAGGGATGAAGGGATGAAGGGATGAAGGTGTAGCTGAGGTCACGACCGGTCAAATGTCGCGGGACTTGTCGGGGGCTGAACTAGCTGTGGTGGAAAAACAATTACCAGCTGCTAAGAAGAGGGTTCGGATGTTTCGATCGAATGCGGATGACTTAAGGTGGGCCCGATCAGGTGTTTTGGCTAATGTCGTGAATGGGGAGGTGATTACGGTGATTCAAAATCGGATTGCTGATGCTGGGTTCGTTAACCTTGAAATAATTCCTTTGGGTGCGGATAGAGTTTTCTTGAGAAGCAAGTCGGAGATAGATGTTTTGGTCATGCTTCGGGAAGCGAAAGATTTTTTTGATCATTTTTTTAGGAATGCCGTCCGGTGGGATAAGGAAGTGGTACCTTTTCGTCGGGGTGCGTGGGTGAGACTGTATGGAATCCCTATTCACGCTTGGAGGGAGGATTTTTTTAAATTATGTGTGATGGACTGTGGATCTTATTTGCGTACGGACGAAGTGACGTTGGAAAGACTAAGATTTGATTATGCTCGAGTCTTGATTTCTACGTCATCCATAGAGACTATTTCCTGTGTTGACCGCCTTGTGATAGATGGTCAGTTGGTGGATATTAAGATAGTCGAAGATCGGGGAGGGGATGATGGGGAGGATGCTTGCCTTTTTGAAGAAGAGGATGAGCAGCTTTCTCAGTCGGATAATGAGGAATTGTTTCGTGATCCGGACGCAAGTAAAAATATTGATTTGGTGGTTGATGAGATGGTGAAAGAGTTAGAGGTGGAAGATTTGGAGAATACAGTTGCGTTGAGGGACGGTGTGGATGAAGGGTCTGATCGTGTCATTTTGGCAGATGAGGGGAAGGGAACGTCATCAGTTAATGGGGAGTGTGCAATATCACATCATTCTAATGTTCCTGTGGTGGAGCGCCCGGATTTAGGTGTTGAGAAGGTGGCGAGTCTTGATGGGGAAATGCTACAAAAAGTCTGTGTGGTCAATTTAGTTAATCAAGAAGATGTGGATGTTGTAGGGGAGGATGTTCACGTTACAAAAAATGGTTTAGCGTCAGAAGTTGGTAGGAATGTTAAGGCCGTCTCCGGACCTCCGTTTGAAGGTAAGAAGGTGTTATCGGGGCCGTGGAGTTCAGAATGGGTGAAGGACCATCATGGAGATGCAGGAATTATTTTCTCCGCTAAAAGAAAGTTTCTAAAGGTGGGGAAAAGAAAAGTGCTCAAAAGTCGGGAAGGAGAGGATGCGACAAAACGTAGGAAAATAGGTGGTGAATTGCGGCATACAGTACACACCTTGAAAAAGGTGGCGCGGCTGTCTAGTAAAGACCGCAAAGCTGTTTTACGTACCTTGAAGAAGAGAACTTGTAAGAAAAAACAGTCTATTAACGAAGATGCCCCGCAGGGTAACTCAGTTGAAACTTCTTCTTCTGCCTCGGTTAACCAAGAGTGGAATAATTGGGTGGTGTTACATGGGAAGGAGAAGGAGGCGGCAGAGGATGTGTGGGGAATAGGGAAGGTTGTGGGGCTGCATTTTCAAGGGGATATTCATAATATGTTTGGAACGCTTGCTAAGAAAGGAGAAAGTAAGAAGGTGTCCAAGAGAAGTGGTGAGGGAGGGAGTGGTGCTAAGTAGGCGTTGAATGTTTGGGTGGTGGGTGGAGGGTGTTTGTAATGAGGATTGTGTCGTGGAATGTTCGGGGTTTAGGAGGGATGGAAAAGCGTAGGGAAGTTAAGGAGTTAGTGCGGGAAAAGAAGCCATTTGTGTTGTGTATTCAAGAAACTAAGATGGAGGTTGTTGATGAGTTTTTCTGTACTTTGGTTTGGGGTCCTACGAATCATGACTATTCTTATAGCCCGTCTGTGGGGGCATCGGGTGGTTTGGTTACGATTTGGGATAAGTCGGAAGTGGAGGTTTGGTACACCGTTCGTGGTGCACACTTTCTGATGATTCATGGAAGGTTTGTTAAGACTAGTGAGGACTTTTATATTTTTAATGTGTATGCCCCTTGTAATAGGAGTGCTCAACAAGTGTTGTGGAATTTACTGTCAGCGAGGTTGCTTTCTTTAGGGAATAACAAGGTTTGTGTTTGTGGGGATTTCAACACTGTGCGGTCAGTCGAAGAAAGGCGTTCGGTTAGAGGTTCTCAGTTGGTGGATGATTGTGCACCTTTCAATGATTTTATTGAAGATAGGGTTTTGATTGATTTACCTTTATGTGGGAGGAAGTTTACTTGGTTTAAGGGGGATGGTCGTTCGATGAGTAGATTGGACAGGTTCTTGCTTTCTGAAGAATGGTGTATGGTGTGGCCGAACTGCATTCAGGTGGCACATTTACGAGGTTTATCTGATCACTGTCCTATAGTTTTGTCTGTGGATGAAGAGAATTGGGGTCCGAGACCGGTGCGTCTGTTGAAGTGTTGGCACGATATGCCTGGCTATGATGATTTTGTTCGTGAAAAGTGGGGTTCGCTTCAGGTGTCTGGGTGGGGTGGTCATGTACTCAAAGAAAAATTGAAACTTTTAAAAGTGGCTCTTAAAGATTGGCATGTCTCGAATACTCATAATTTACCTTCAAAGATTGGCGAGTTAAAGAACAGACAAGCGCTCTTAGACGGTAAAGGGGAGGATGAGGAACTGTCAGAGGACGAAATCAGTGAGCTTCGGGGTATTTCGACGGATATTCACTCTCTATCCCGTCTTAATACAAGTATTTGTTGGCAGCAGTCTCGTTTAAACTGGCTCCGGGATGGAGATGCTAATTCAAAGTTTTTTCACTCTGTTTTGGCTGCAAGGAGGAGAATGAATTCGTTGTCTTCGATTTTGGTGGATGGGGTTATGGTAGAGGGTGTTCAACCTGTTCGTCAAGCTGTGTTTACGCATTTTAAAAATCATTTTCTTAGTCCAAGATTGGAGCGACCGAGTGTGGGTCACCTTCAGTTTAGGAAAATCTCTCTTTTAGAGAGGGGCGGGTTGGTTAAACCCTTTTCTGAGGATGAGATCAAGGCGGCAGTGTGGGATTGTGATAGTTTCAAGAGCCCGGGCCCTGATGGGATCCACTTGGGTTTTTTTAAGTCTTTTTGGCCTGAGATGAAAACAGAGCTTGTGCGCTTTGTGACCGAATTCCATAGGAATGGGAAGTTAACGAAAGGCATAAATTCTACATTCATCGCCCTTATTCCTAAAGTTGCTAGCCCTCAATCGTTGAATGAGTATCGCCCTATTTCTTTGGTGGGGAGTTTGTACAAAATTTTGGCGAAAATTCTAGCAAACAGGTTGAGGCAGGTTATTGGGAGTGTTGTGTCTGAAACTCAGTCTGCTTTTGTGAAGGATAGACAAATTCTTGATGGTATCTTGATTGCGAATGAGGTGGTTGATGAGGCAAGGAGATCTAAGAAAGACCTTTTGTTGTTCAAAGTGGATTTTGAAAAGGCGTATGATTCGGTTGATTGGGGGTACCTTGATGAGGTGATGGGGAGTATGGCGTTCCCGACGGTGTGGCGAAAGTGGATTAGAGAATGTGTTGGGACTGCTACTGCCTCAGTTCTGGTGAATGGAAGTCCTACTGATGAGTTTTCTCTTGAACGGGGATTACGTCAGGGTGATCCTCTATCTCCTTTCTTATTTTTATTGGCAGCAGAGGGTTTGAATGTGTTGATGAAAGCGTTGGTAGATACAGATCTGTTTACGGGGTATAGAGTGGGGAGAGAGAATTCGGTGGTGGTGTCTCATTTACAGTTCGCTGATGATACACTTCTTATTGGGAACAAAAGCTGGGCTAATGTGCGGGCGTTGAGGGCTGGTCTAGTTTTGTTTGAAGCTATGTCGGGTTTGAAAGTTAATTTTCATAAGAGTTCTCTGGTAGGGGTTAATATTAATGATTCGTGGTTGTCAGAAGCGGCTTCTGTGTTGGGGTGCAAAGTAGGCAAAATCCCGTTTCTCTATTTGGGGCTCTCGATTGGGGGCGATCCGCGTCGTCTTTTGTTTTGGGAACCTGTGGTGGATCGTATTAAATCTAGATTGTCTGGTTGGCAAAGTCGGTTCCTATCTTTCGGTGGTCGTTTGATTCTACTAAAGTCGGTCCTGACTGCTCTCCCTGTCTATGCACTCTCCTTCTTCAAAGCTCCGACAGGTATAATCTCTTCCATTGAATCTTTGTTTAATAAATTTTTTTGGGGAGGGGGTGAGGAAAAAAGAAAAATATCTTGGGTTAGATGGGATACTTTGAGTATGAGGAAGGAGTTTGGAGGGTTGGGGGTTCAGAGGCTGAGGGAGTTTAACATTGCTTTGTTAGGTAAATGGTGTTGGAGGTTGTTGTTGGAGAGGGATGCTTTGTGGAGAAAGGTGTTAGTGGCTAGGTATGGTGTGGAGGATGGCGGTTTGGAGGATGGGGGCCGGAGTTGTTCTTCGTGGTGGAGGGAGATTGTGAGGATTAGAGATGGGATAGGTGAGGGTGGAGAGGGATGGTTTGGGTCTTGTGTTAGGAGGAGAGTGGGAGATGGGGCAGATACTGATTTTTGGCGTGATTGTTGGTGTGGAGATGTTCCTCTTTGTGTCCGGTTTCCGCGCCTTTTTGGCTTGTCTGTTCACAATTCAATCTCAGTTAGGAATATGTTCCTGCTGGGGGTGGATGTGGGCGGGGAGGCGTTGCGGTGGCGTAGGCGGTTGTGGGCTTGGGAGGAGGAGGTGGTAGAGGAGTGTAGGGCTTTGTTACTAACAATTTCTTTGCAGGATTCAGTGTTAGATAGATGGCTCTGGTTACCTAATCAAGCTGATGGGTATTCAGTACGTGGAGTCTATGATATGCTGACATCACAGGAGCAGCCCCAGTTACACCATAGTATGGACTTAATTTGGCATAAACAGGTCCCTCTCAAAGTATCTATCCTTGCTTGGCGACTACTGAGGGATCGGTTACCTACAAAACTTAATTTGGCAACTCGTGGCATTCTATCTGGGGAGGAGCGGTTATGCGTTGCAGGATGTGGGATTGTCGAAGATGTTACTCATTTGTTTTTGTCTTGTGCAACTTTTGGTGCATTATGGCCGATGGTGCGGCATTGGTTAGGAGTGTAGGTGTCGACTCTCAATCAACTTCAGATCACTTTGTGCAATTTATACAATATGCAGGTTGTTCGAGAGGGCGACGGTCTTTCTTCCACTTGATTTGGTTGCTTTGTGTCACGGTGGTGTGGAATGAAAGGAATGATAGGCTTTTTAGAAATAGTCAAAGTACAGTGCCTCAATTGCTCGATAAAGTGAAGTTAACTTCGTTGTGGTGGCTAAAGGCTAGTAATGTTGTATTTAGTTTTGGCACTCATCAGTGGTGGTCGAGCCCACTTTTATGTCTGGGTATTGATTGATTTGTTTGTAATTTTTGTTTAGACTCCGACATTTTTGTAATTGTTAGGCACACCTTGTGCGGTAACAATTGCGGTGTCCGTATTAATATATCTCATTTTTGCCTGTTCAAAAAAAAACAAGAAGAGTATTGAACTACAATGGTTGAATTTGTGATTTTTCATTATATAAACATTTTTCGGATTTTGCGTATATTACATGCATGAGCTATCTAAACAATTAACATTTATTCAAATTAGTTGAATACGTCAAAAAACAACACAAATTTAAAGACTTCTAACTTTAAAAGGATGAATCATTTAACACACTCGTAACACAAGGGTCAATATCATAAAATAGGAGAGTGATAAAAAAAATGGTGTTAATTAGATGGGTAGGATTGGAAAACCAATCAATTAATATTTTTTTTTTTTTTTTACAAAAACAAAATGATATTCATTCAAATCGAGAGATTACATCATTCAACACCGCTAAAAACGTAAAGGATGAATCTGTGAACAAACTCACAGCATTCAAGTTAATAACATATAACGGCATAATGCCTACAAAAATATATGATGAAATTAAAGTGAATGGAATATCCATTGCCTCCGGATCTGCAACGTTGACGCCCAAATCTTTGATTGAACAATCGATCTTTCAATATGAATCAAATGAACACCGCACGAAGACGGGAAATCAAACAACGCCGCACAAGACGACGAACAACAAATCACCACATTTAGATGATGAAGGGTCTGTTTGGGAAACCCCAAAAAAGAGCTTTTAGCTTTTAGCTTATAGCTTATAAGCTCGTTTGACAAAAAAAGCTCTGTTTGGTAACACTTTTTCACCATGAGCTTATAGCTTATTTCACGAGCTTATAAGCTATCTTTCATAAGCTATTCCAAGCAGCGTTTGAGCTTATAACTTCTCACTTTTTCTTCCAATTTTACCCTTATTATTTCATTTAAATTGTATTTTTATCCATTATAATTTTTATAATAAGCTACGTAATAAAAAATACTATCCCTTTATTCCAATTTTTGTATATATATCAGCTGGCCTTTTTTTTTTTTTTGAAAAAATATATACCTTCGTTTTTTTTTTTTACGAAACAAAATACCATTATTCTATTAGTGTTATTTTCTTTATTCTTTGTTATTAGTATTACTCTATTAGTGCTACCTTTTTTTTTTTGTTTTTGAGGTAAATGTTATTTTTTTATAAAGTGGAAACACTTAAATGATAATAAATATAAGATAAAAATTTAGTGAATAAAATTTAATTTAATTTATAATACATAGGATATATTAAATTAATAAATTTAAAGTATTTTTTTAAAGAAAAATTAGTTTACAAAATTACAAATACTTAAATTAATGATATAATTTTTATTATGAATTAAGAATACCCTTTATGTCATTTTACATTTATCAGCTAGTTGAACCGCTATTTTTACCAAACACTTCAGTTAGCTTATCAGCTAAAAGCTATCAGCTATCCGCTATTTTTACCAAACAGAGCCGAAATTACAAAGAAAAAAACTTAGATCTATGTGAAAATCACTTATTTAGATTGAAATAAAGAGAAAAAGATGAAGAGGGGTGATTTCAAGTCAATAATTGACCCAAAATCACCCCTCAATGAAGAAATTGTAAGAGAAAACCTAGATGAAAAAACTAGGGTCGACTTGTTGGAGAGGGAAAGATTCTATCAAGAGTTTCTTTTGAAAAATCAAAAGGGTCACTCATCGGAAGTCCAAGTCACTTAATATGGAAGGAGGGAGTAATATATTAATCCATTTGATGTTTTTTTTTTTTTTTTGTAGCTTAGTGGTTAGAATTCACCTTTTTCAAAGTGAATAAGTGGGGTGTCCGAGATTCGAACCCCAACCCCTGCATATAATAATCCATTATCCTACCAACTGAGCCATGTTCACAAGACTAATCCATCTTATGTTAAATGTAAGTAAAAATGAAATACAATGCAATCTTTTACTTATATTTCAATCTAAAGGGGTTTTTTATTTTTTATTTAAGAATCGAAAGGAGTACTTGCAATCTACATTTGATTTATTAATAACTGACTGATAATTGGTAATACACCTTATCTTTGAAATTGATTTTTTCACTATAGTGAAGTCAAGAAAAATACCATAAACTTAATTGTGTGATAAGATCTTAATCTTAATTTGCTTGGTTGGCAAAAGTCAAATACTATAATTATATAGCAATAAATACATTTCCTTTTATTTTCTTTGAGTGCTAGTTTCAAACTAAATGCCACAAGATTAAAGAAGTATCATGCGTTGCAACCAACCAAGTAACCTCATTGAAAATCGACAATGCTTATTTTTATTTATTTATTGACGATTGATTAAATATATTTCCTTTTTGACCAATCAATTAAAAGTTAAATAAGGAGTTGTAATATTTTCATTAATTAAGAAAATGGTAGTTGACACCCTAGCTAATTAAAAATCAAAAAGAAAATTACTAAAAAAAAAAAGGTAATGAAGTTTTACTTTAACAAAAATATTTCCTTCGATCTCAATAGAGAAATTGCATCAGGAGTCAGGACCATATTTAAATTGCATCAGGACCATATTTAAACTAAGTACAATTTGACTTTTTGTTTATACAGTACTTATCCTAAATGAACGAAATCCACATGTTAATTAAATGCTGGCTCAAACCGAACTAATGTTGAAAACCCCGCAACTCAAGCCGATAAAATATTCAAATCTAGACAAATTAATGACTCCCGATATTTCGAACTGCGTATCACACTAACCATAACCCATTCTACTTATCAGAAGAAACTATAAGTCGAACTACGTATCGATAACCTGCTTATCATAAGACGAAGCCGTTATCACTTTCCCATCTCATTATCGATTTCTCACGCTATTTAAAGTGTCTGAATCCATTCATTTTTTCGTCGCTTCACACAATTCTCTCTTCTTCTCCAAATCCCTAACATCACATACATGAACAAAAGCTAGAGAGAGAAACTAAAATCTAGAGCGAGAAACAATTTTCACTCGCATTTCTCGCTCGCTCGATCTGTGCCGACGCAGGTGAAAACTTCTTCACCGTCGCATTTTCCGTCATTTCGTATTTCAATTTTTTCATTTTCATTTTTCATTCAATTCGTTGTCTTTGCGTTTAGGTATTGTTGATCTATTCGATTCTAGATCTTTCCGATGTCTTCGTTAAGCAGAGAACTCGTTTTTCTCATACTCCAGTTTCTCGATGAAGAGAAATTCAAGGAGTCTGTTCATAGGTATATATATGCTTAATTTGTTCAAATTTGTTCAAATTTAATTTATTTAAGTTATTTATTTATTTGATTTTAATTTGATAATTTATATTGTGAATTTTTTAATGTTGTGAAGGTTGGAGCAAGAATCGGGATTTTTCTTTAACATGAGGTATTTTGAGGAAATGGTGACGAATGGGGAGTGGGATGAGGTGGAGAAGTACTTGACTGGTTTTACCAAGGTGGATGATAATAGATACTCGATGAAGATTTTCTTCGAGATTAGGAAGCAGAAGTATCTTGAAGCGTTGGATAAGTAGGTTTATTTGTTCTGATGTTTGGTTGTGTTACTGTGTTTAATTTGATTGCTTTGATGTTGAATGAGGAAAAAATGTTGCAGGGGAGATCGATCGAAAGCTGTGGAAATTTTAGTGAAGGATTTGAAAGTATTTGCCGCGTTTAATGAAGAGCTATTTAAGGAAATTACACAGTTGTTGACTTTGGATAATTTTAGGTTTGGATAGTAAAGCTTTGATTTTATGTTTTGGTTCCTGGTTTATTTGTTTGTTTTGTTGCCTGGTGACATTTTTTTTAATGAATTTGCAGACAAAACGAACAGCTATCTAAGTATGGGGATACTAAATCCGCGAGAGGAATAATGCTTGCTGAACTGAAGAAACTAATTGAAGCTAACCCTTTGTTTCGTGATAAGTTGCAATTTCCTTCGTTGAAGAACTCCAGATTGCGGACTCTAATAAATCAGAGGTTGTTAAAAAAATATGATCTTTTCTATGTTTATAAAATAATATATTCGGTGTTAGGTTTGATGGGGTTTACATTTTATTTTTGTTTGTTGGTTTGCAGTTTAAATTGGCAGCATCAGCTTTGTAAGAACCCGAGGCCTAACCCTGACATTAAGACCCTTTTTGTTGACCATAGTTGTGGGCAACCGAATGGCGCACGAGCGCCTTCCCCTGTTACCAATCCCTTAATGGCTGGTGTCCCAAAGGTTGGTGGTTTCCCGCCACTTAGTGCCCACGGGGTAAGTTAAACAACAGGATATGACATGTGTTTCGTTTGTAAAGCTCTTGTATAATATTATACATACATGTTATGACTCTATACCTTATTTATTAGCCGTTTCAGCCCACCCCAAATGCTCTTCCAACATCTCTTGCCGGATGGATGGCAGCTAGCCCTCAAGTTCAACATCCTTCAGCTTCCGCAGGAGTAGGACCCATAGGTTTGGCCCAAGCTAATAATCCAGGTAATTAACATTGGTTACCTGCTTGATATGCATTGTTATTACGAATTATGACTATGAACACTTGGGATGGAGAAAATACTTGTAATGTGAAATAGCAGCTCTAAGGGTATATTTAAAAGTTGAGAACCGTGAAATTGATAGAGTGGTAGCAACAAGCTTATGATATCATTTAATGACGTAGAATTGCACACTTTCATGTTTAACTTAACTGATTTTCTTGTGCCTTTTTGGCTTTTACTTCTGCTGCTGGTAGCAGCTCTTTTAAAGCGCCCCAGAACTCCTCCCAATAACCCAGCTATGGATTATCAAACTGCAGATTCAGATCATGTAATGAAGAGAACAAGACCTTTTGGCATATCAGATGAAGTACAGTACTTGAATTCTATTATCTTCTTTGAATCTTGTTATTAGACTGAATTGCAGCATGCTAATGTGCGAAATAAAAGTTAGCTGTGTTATTATAACCTTTAGTGCCTGTTTGAATTAGCGCAATTTAAGAAATGAAAGTTTGAATCTTGTTTTTTGTTAATATCTTGCTTTCTATTTTCCCCTTTGATTTTGATTGTTATATATGTTTATGCTGATCAGTTGATGATTGGATATTGAGTCTTCAATTATGAAATTACGAAAAGAAAGTTAAATACACATTTCAGAATTGCCTGGAGTATCCATAGTTTTGTGTTTTCATACTCTGCTTCAATGCAACTTGTTGCAATATCTTTTTCCTCATTTTTTAAAACTAAAAACCCTTTCAAATTGTGTTTTAGAGAACCATTTTGTCTATTACTTCATTCCACAGATTAGTAAGTTGCACTTATTTTCACGGTCCTTTGATGGGAAGCCAACTGAATAAAAAGTGTCTTTTGATGGTCCTTTTCGGAAGTATTTTCATTGCACAGATTAGTAAGTTGCACTTATGTAGAGGGAATATAAATTTTTTCTTTATACTGTAGTTGGGAAATGATTATTCATATACTTTCGTTTGGGTGGATTAGTGCATGTTGTTATTCTAAGGCAGTTTGAATGGATGTGTCCTTTATACTCAAGTTTTATTTAAATTTTTTCTTTATTCAATATTTGTGTCTTGCTATCTAAGGTAGTTTGTTTTTCAATTTTAAATTCTCAGGGTTTCCCTTTCACATCTTCAGATATAGCGTGTACTGGCTGACTCGATTTTTGGTCCGTTGTGTATAGCTGAACCCTGTTTATATATTTATTTCACAGGTCAATAATCTACCAGTAAATTTGCTTCCTGTTGCATACTCAAGCCAAAGCCATGGTCAGAGTTCCTATTCCTCTGATGACTTGCCCAAGACTGCTGTGATGACTCTCAACCAAGGTTCAACTGTCAAAAGTATGGACTTCCATCCACTTCAGCAAATTCTACTTCTTGGTAAGCCTATTTCCATGTGAATTTTTTAAACTTAATATTTTCTTACATTCTATATGGTTTAACCGATTGACTTTATTTACTTATCTATTTATTTGTCCGTTGATGGGTAGTTGGAACAAACATGGGCGATGTCATGGTGTGGGATATAGGTAGTCGTGAAAGGATTGCTCATAGAAGTTTTAAGGTTTGGGACCTTCAAGTATGCTCAGTGGCTTTACAGGTATGGATCTCAAAGTGCTTATTTACCGCTTGTTTTTTAAGACACCTTGTCACTTTCTGATTATTAATTCCCTCGTTCTTATGTAGGCGTCCCTTTCCAATGAGTACTCAGCCTCAGTTAATCGTGTGGTGTGGAGTCCTGATGGAACACTTTGCAGTATGTTCTACCAAGTTTTTTCTCCTGTGTTTTACTCTCACATTCACTGAATATTTCCTGTGATACTTTTGCCTTTTGCATTATATACAAATATGTATGGAGTTCTAAAGTTTGCTTTATCCTTTTTGATACTTCAGGTGTTGCTTATTCTAAACATATTGTTCACATATATTCCTATCATGGTGGGGATGATTTGAGAAACCACCTAGAGGTTTGTCTGTCTAAAGTTCATAGATTTTCTAGGAGATCTTTATTTGTTTATTTCCTATCCTTACATTTTGAAAGCAAAAGATTCGTAACTTCTTGATATATGGATATTGATATAGTTTTTGTGGCTCAGATAGAGGCTCATGCTGGGAGTGTCAATGATCTTGCTTTTTCTTATCCAAATAAACAGCTTTGTGTTGTAACATGTGGAGAGGACAGGGTCATCAAGGTTGGTTTACCATACATATTTAATAGACCTATGCAAAAAATACCATTTTTAAAACTTCAACGTTTACAGGTATGGGATGCAGTCACTGGTGCAAAGCAATATACTTTTGAGGGTCATGAAGCGCCTGTATATTCTGTATGCCCTCATCACAAAGAAAATATTCAGGTAAGAATTTATATGTGTATCATTCATCAGATGTCTAAACCGAGAGAGAGGGACTAAAAAAATAGATAAAAAAAATTCCGTGCAAGAAAGTCATACAAGCACAACAAGAGAAATTATCCAGTTACTGTTGAAATATCAAATCTTGCTCAAATTCCTGCATGTGCAAGGGATAGACAAAGTCTTGTAGAGAATCAATTAGTCAACCTTTGTACATTTAGCACATAAATTTTATCTTTTTATGTTCATTCCATTTGTTGTGGATGTCATGTGTATAGTCACGAGCTTTTTTCTAATCCATGCCATCAGAGTGTGAATAAGCTTTGAAAATGTGGATAGTAAATGCTTTTCATTTTACATGTGTGTACTTGACTACACATGCAAATTTATCTCCAAAATATATTTTTCTCGTTAAACTTGGTTTGTGTAAGTGCTTGTGTGTGTTTTTTATTTTAACTTGTAAATCACACTTAACGTTTTTTTCTCTATTCGGATGAAATGTCAGCAATTCAAAGTAGTTCCCCAACTTAATAAGTGTTAAGTGTGATTTACATGTTCTATTCATGTTATAAATTGTGGATATGTGACACGTCAATTGTCAACTCCAATGATCCATTTAGTGGTCATGCTTGGTCAATAATTGTATTACGATATGGAGAGAGTATATTTTCATCTTGAAGCTTGTCCTCATAATATTTTAAAGTTGATGGATGGGTCATGGATACCTTTGAGTTTCTAATTTATTTTGGTTCAATATTATGCCTGTGTTCTTGTATAATTTCTAACTATGTTTTGATTTGGCACTGCAGTTCATCTTCTCGACTGCAACTGATGGAAAAATAAAGGCATGGCTGTATGATAACATGGGTTCTAGGGTTGACTATGATGCACCTGGCCATTCATCTACCACAATGTCATATAGTGCTGATGGAACAAGGTTCACACAAACTTTTTGTTCCTTTTATCTCCTTTTTTGGTTTAGTGCGTGAACTTATTGTTTTAGCATTTTCTTACTATCTATATATTGTTCATAGATTATTTTCTTGCGGCACAAATAAAGAAGGGGAGTCATTTCTAGTGGAATGGAATGAAAGTGAAGGAGCCGTGAAGCGCACATATCATGGTCTTGGGAAGAGATCTACAGGTGTTGTTCAATTTGATACCACCAAGAATAGGTTTTTAGCCGCTGGCGACGAGTTTATGGTCAAATTCTGGGACATGGATAGTACAAACTTGTTGACAAGTTTTGATGCTGATGGTGGATTACTGGTAATTATTGGTTTGGCATCTTGTTTTGTTTTCTGATGATGATAACTTCGTAGTAATACATGTCTTTGAAACCTGCAGGCTTCTCCATGTATTAGATTTAACAAGGAAGGAATACTATTGGCCGTCTCTACAAGTGACAATGGAGTTAAAATTTTAGCAAATGCAGAAGGTATTAGACTGCTCCGGACTGTGGAGAATCGTGCATTTGATGCTTCTAGAGCTGCTTCTGCAGCTAATGTGAAGGTAAAGATATTCAAATTTAGTTTACAGTTAATTTACTGCAAGTACATATTTTTAATCCTCCATGATAATTCAGCCACCTACTATTGGCGCTTTTCCTTCTACCAATGTTGCTGTTGGAACGAGCCTTGCTGATAGAACTCCTCCAGTAGCAGCCATGGTTGGGCTTGTGAGTTTCTCTGCATATCTATAATTAATCTGTCAATGAATGTGAATTGCATTTTTCTGGGGCTGTATTTAATTAAGCTCTACTCTTTTATTTGTAGAATAATGATTCTCGAAGTTTAGCTGATGTGAAACCCAGAATTGTTGATGAAGCTGTGGAGAAATCTAGGATATGGAAACTAACAGAAATTAACGAACAGTCACAATGCCGCTCCTTGAAACTTCCTGATGGTTTATCATCAATGAGGGTATTGTCTCATACTAAATTTGTATATGCTCTTCATTTCATTTTCTTTTGGCATGTGAAGCTGTTGTATAAATGTTTTATTCTCATCAATGCATGCTCTGCCTCCCTATTACAATTACACTGTTCAATAAATAAATAACCTGTTATGTTCGTGTTGTACATGTGTAGTGTATAACATACACTATCTTGCCTATATAATATCACTTTTTGCATGTCATGTGTTCAAGTTCTATTCTACTTGGATATTCCCCTTCCGTTGATGTATATATTTTACATTTGAATTTTGAAATTGACTCAGAAAATGGAACATTGTCCTATTATTTTTCCCCAGATGTCAATGGCTGGTACTGGACAGTTTCTTTATTTTGTTGCTATTATAAACTAATGTTAACTTTTATGAGAAACCAAATTATGAGATAATTGTTTATTTTGTAGTCATTATAAACAAATGTGAGTTTTTAGTGTTTGATAGCTTGAGGTTTTTTGTAACTTCAGCATCTTTGAACTATTAAATATTGTTTCAGGTTTCTAGGTTAATTTATACAAATCAAGGGGTTGCAATTTTAGCTTTGGCAGCAAATGCTGTTCACAAACTTTGGAAATGGCAGAAAAATGACCGCAACACTTCAGGGAAGGTAATGAAGTATCCTAATACACGGATGTATATTACAGGTTAACACCATAAGATTGTTAATCAACAATAACTTACCATGCAGGCCACTGCAAGTCTTCAACCACAACTATGGCAACCATCTAGTGGAATATTGATGACTAACGAGATAGGTGATACTAACCCTGAGGATGCTGTGTCATGTTTTGCGCTTTCCAAGAATGACTCGTATGTTATGTCTGCTTCTGGAGGAAAAATTTCCCTGTTCAATATGATGACATTCAAGGTGTGCAACTTCTTCTTTCATCTATTTGTTAATTAATGTATGGGCTGACTTGAGGAATTAATCAACTGTAGGCTTCACAGGCTTGTCACTTTCTTTTTTGTTGAAAATTTGAATTTACTGGTTTCTATTTCTGATCGTTTGATAGTGAGCTTGAATAAATATTAATCTAGTGTTGTCAAAGGGTATTTCTTTTTTGTTGAAAAATTTAATTTACTGTTTTTTTATTTCTGATAATTTGATAGCGAGCTTAAATAGATATTAATCCAGTGTTGTCAAAGGCTATCGGCACTAGGTTCAGTTAGGTACCCAGTATATCATTTTTTTTGGTTAAATGGGTTCCCAATATATCATTATACATGTTCATACCTCATTAAATTGCTCGCATGCCACATGTGTGAGGTTTATGAATGCCGTAGATTGGAGTGAAATAAAAGAGATTGAATTTAGTATGGAGTTGTAACCAAGACAACGAGAAATCCACAACTTGGTTGCATCAGTTGGGTGAAATTAGTTTGGAGGCTAACATGTTTTCTATCACCTTGTTTCTCTCTTTGTTTCACACCATGTGGTTATACATTTTCGTGAATTCCTATTTTTGACCTTTGAGCAGTGTAGCCAAAATGGAATTGCAAGTTCATGTAATTTAGATGATAGTATAAAATCTACTTATTATTTGGCTAAATAATGTACACAACTTCGTAGTTTATTGTAGTGCATTCAGAATTTTCTGTTGTTGGCTTTGGCTATTACATATTGAAATTACATTGATCTCTTTGAACCCTACCTGCAGACAATGACAACTTTTATGCCGCCACCACCAGCTGCTACATTTCTTGCTTTCCATCCTCAAGATAACAATATTATTGCTATTGGCATGGATGACTCTTCTATACAAATTTATAATGTTCGAGTGGATGAGGTAGTTCTAAATTTCATAATTTGACGATTGTTTTCAGAAGATTGCATTTGTCTCATTTTTTTTTTTCTTTTTCTCCAAGCCTAAAGCTATTGGTTTAGTTTTGTATATTGATGCTTTTTTTGTGAAGACTTTGACATTGATCTTTTAAAAAATGTTTCCATGAAGGTCAAAACCAAGCTAAAAGGTCATCAGAAGAGAATCACTGGTCTTGCATTTTCTCATGTTCTAAATATTCTTGTATCATCTGGAGCTGACTCTCAGGTAAAGAATTTTAATTAGCAGCCTTTTGCTCTATAAATAGAGTGTTGCCAAAAGCTAAAAGTAATCTTTAAGGAATAATATTGCTTTTGTTTGCCTACATATTCCAAGGTTGTGTTTACCTTAGATTTTTCATTGTTTGTCTATGTATATGTGTGTCAGTCATGTCCGTTATGCTCTGTACCTTATGTTCCTTGCGAAAGTATGATCATTAAGTTAATAACGATGTATTTAGTGAGATATTAAGAATGCATTCATTGATTTCATGTCAAATAGTTGTGTGTATGGAGCACGGACGGATGGGAAAAGCAAACAAATAAATTCCTACAGATGCCAAATGGGCGAGCACTAGCACCTCTTGCAGATACCCGTGTTCAATTTCATTTAGACCAGACACATTTACTTGCTGTTCATGAAACTCAAATAGCCATATATGAGGCCCCAAAATTGGAATGCCTAAAGCAGGTGTGTTTGTTTGTACTCAAATCTGAATTTATGCAGTTTTTTACTTTGGTCTGGTAGAGCACATTGTTTATTTAATTGGTAGCTCCATCTGATCTTTGCATTTCAATGTGATCTAAAGTTTAAGCCATGAAACACACTTATTCTGAATTTCAATTTTTGTCTGATCAGTGGGTGCCTCGGGAAGCTAGTGGTCCAATCACACATGCTACATATTCATGTGATAGTCAATCAATATATGTAAGCTTTGAAGATGGAAGTATTGGTGTTCTTACTGCCTCAACACTCAGATTAAGATGCAGAATAAATCAAACTGCTTATCTCAATCCCAACCCAAGGTGCGTTTTGTTATCAGTGGTGTATGAAAGATCTTTTGTTGCAATTCTTTTTTCTCACATCCAAATAACTTATTTTTGACAGCCTGAGAGTATATCCTCTTGTGATCGCTGCACATCCTTCCGAATCCAATCAATTTGCATTAGGACTTACAGATGGTGGCGTACATGTTCTTGAACCACTAGAGTCAGAAGGAAGGTGGGGTTCTCCACCTCCAACCGAGAATGGTGTTGGTCCTAGCACTCCTTCAGGTGCCTCTGTTTCAGAGCAACCCCAAAGGTGACAGTGCATTATGCAGTGCTGTCTCTAAGGACCTTTGAGAGCGTATTTATTGCTTATGGTCCCGCCCCTGGTGCCTCCATTCGGTTTGCAAGGGGAAGCTGCGGAACTTGTGTTTATAAGAAGATAGGATAAATCAATTGAACCAATCACCTTGTTAGTGCGTGCTTCCTAATTAATTTCTTCTGCATGGGGTTAGTTGAGTATGTTTACTCATTTAGGATTATTACTGAAATGCATAGCGTAAATTCGGCTGGGGCGTTGCAGAGTGGAGGGTGTCATTGCTATTTTTTTTTTTTTAGGTTTTTCCATTTTAGGCGGGTCTTATTTTGTTTGTGTAGATTTTAAAAAATATAGTGAACTAGTCGTTATAGTTTTCTTTTTTACCAGTGTTCACTCAGATATTTAATTGTTTTATTACTTCTACCTTCGATGCAAGGAATCTTTTAGATATCTTTACGAGGCTTCAATTGATAGATTTGTTAGCTGTTTTTTTAGTTCCTTTTGATTTCGCTAAATGAAATAATAATCAGAATTAACTGTGCTAATTATCACGAGGGACTTGCTAGTTGCTAACACTACAATTTTGAGTTGAGTCAAATAAAGTACAGTACAGTACAATTGTAGTAAGTCAAAATTAGCACAGTTAATTCTGATTTCAACACTATCTTTGACCGAAGGAAGTTGATGCAACTAATATCAAAATTGCGTACTTTTTATTTTTGAAGCAGAAAGTTGGCTTGTCTAACACAGTACATATCAATGATAACATACTTAAAAATCATTCTTCTTCAATGAGAACTAAAACCCGGATATTTTCTTTGTAGTTTTTTTATGTTACTCTTCAAAAGAATACTCTATAAAGATTGTACACTCATATCAACAAAACACTTCAAAATTTAAATAAAATAAATTTTCAATTTAGTCTTTTTAAACTCACAATCTCTTCCATTTAGTCATTAAATTAAATTATACAAATGTAATAAACAATTCTTGAAATGGACATATTAAGTTATTAAGATTAAATGGACATATTTCCGTATATTTTCAGACTAAATCTCCGGATTTTATGTTGTCAAAGACTAATTATTATATTTAGGATTAAATATGTTTTTGGTCCCCGTAAATATAACTTTTCTTTTTAGTTTTTCTAAATTTTCCTTCGTCTTTTAGTTTCTATAAAACTTTCAATCACCCTTTTTTGTCCTTATTTTTAAGTCAACTCATGTGTAACCTTTGTATTTTTTTTAATGAAATTGTGTAAAAAATTGTAAAAACACATAATTTACCGCCAAAAACATAAAAATTCATATTTAATTCATCTTTTGTTAAAAAGTTCTATTTTCTTAGGAGATTATAATATTATAAACTTTTATGCAAAACTTTTATTCAAAAACATGAATTCTACATGAATTTACTTAAAAGGAGGGACCAAAAGTGAAGATGTAATATTTTTGGGGACTAAAAGTCAATTTTTTTAGAGGGACTAAAATGAAAAGTTGGTATATTTATAGGGACCAAAAACATATTTAACCCTTATATTTCTATATTTTAAAAACTGCTACCAAAAAAATATAATTAAAAAAAATAACAGTTAATGATTTTTTTTAATTGTAACTAAACAATATTAAAAAATATACACACAACAAACAGACCTTTAACTTCTTTAAAAAAATAAAAATAGACCTTTAACTGTATACTTCAGATGTAAAAGTCGGAAAATACTTGGGTGACATAGAGTTGGGTGACATTGGTCAATCACAATGCCACAATGCTTGGGTTTCTCTCTCTTTCACAAGCATTGTGACATTGTGATTGACCAATGTCACCCAACTCTATGTCACCCAAGTGCTACCCGTAAAAGTCACAGCAAAGGTTCATTTACTTTTCTTTCCAATATCATTCTCAATTAGAGCAATGATAATTGGACACACTTTTTTGAACACAATACAGACATCAGGGATAATTTGGACTTTTCAACCTTAAAGAAGGGGTATTTTTGTAAATGCCACACATCATTCTTCTTCCTCTCTGATACGAGGTATGCTTCTCCCTCTGTTCTACCACAATCCTCCACCCCACCGCCGTCCTCCTCCACCGTCGTTCTCACTACCAACATCGTCCTCATCACCGACCACCAACAACGCCCTCCACTTCATCTTCTCTTTGTGCACCTTCTCTCTTTCTCCCTCCTTCCGCCATCCTCTCACCACCACCGTCATCCTCACCTTCGTCGTAACAACCACCATCGTCCTCACCGTCATCAACCCGGTTAGATCTTACGCCGTGTCGACGACATCTTCTCCTTCACACCGCAGGAGATCCGATTACATCGACTGAGATCCGTTCAATTTTTCCATATCTCTTGCGACCTCCAAAGAATTGACAGAGAAAAGGGGGGGGAGAGAGAGATATGCAGCACTGATCAGTTGCAGAAGAGGGGTGAGGAAGAAGGAAAAGAAAGAAAAAGAAAAAAAAGAAAAGAAGGGAAAATACGTATAATCATACGGTGCTGTCGATTTTGTGTCACAAAAATTGTGTTTACTTATCATTTCTGTTCTCAATTTTACAAAGCGTTTTCTCATTACTTCGAGCAGCAGTATCAATAAGTAGGCCCTATCCGGGGATTACAGCCCCACACAAAGCAAACAAGTTGAAATGGGAGTTGAAATGTAAGGTGGGCTAATTTTTTCTGTGGCAGTTAAGTCAGGTACCATCATAATTTCGGATATGCATCAGACAGAACTCTTGGCAAAGTTTATCAGTGTTTTCCCTCCAAAAATTTAGACTAGTCCATAGATTCGAATACATGTTCTAGGTGACGTTACAACTAACGCCGCTTTCGACCAGACTTTCTGTTTTTCTTGCTGTTTCCAGGAGAAGGTTGCTCATGAGCCACTGGTAAGACTGTTCCCTCCTTTATTCCATTTGAGTCTGACATCTTATCAATTGTTTTTTGTGCTTGTAGAAAAATCGTGATATCTCTTATCTGTTTGTACAGTCACTTAACGCGTCAGAGAACAATAAAAATGGAAAGCTTCTATACAAAGAATTAATGAAGGAAGTTGTCATACCTGTTCCTCCAAATCAAGTATCTTCTCATTCATCGACTTCATTGATGCAGCTTCCCTAAATGATCACAGATTTAAACATGTAATGAGAACATGGTGCAGCAATAACCAAACAACAAAACAACTTCACTATCATCTTAATAACCTCATTCCAAACAAACTGGTAGCTTAAGTGGTAATACCATTACCTCTCTTCTGCTTCTTTAATCTTCTTTCGCCACATTTCTGAATTTTTAATGAGCTTCCGATTAACCTAAGGGCAGAATGAAGTGTCTAAATAGCAGAGTTAAAGCAAGCAATAGGAAATATAGGAGAAAAGTTACCTCAGCAACGACATTTCTTTCTTCAGTACACTTTTCTAGTTCATTTTGGATATCAAGCATTCCAGAAGTTGCAGCTTTCTCCACTGCTTCAGATATGGAGCTTTCTTCTTTACTTCTTGCCTCAATTAGTAAGGATTCATAATACTAAAACAAAAATGGTATGAAGATAATCAGATTTCACAAACACGTCATCATATTACTGCATCAAAAGATCAACCCATTGCGAATTGTCCCAAAGCCTTCATCATAAGTGAAAGAAACTTTATACTGACAACCACACTAGAAATTACATCACTGACATTTAAGAAACTGGTATATTAGAGAAGAGTTGATGACATAAACAATCTATAGTTCTATAACCTGAATTGAGTTTAATGTTTCCAGAATTATTTTAACCCCACAGTGAAAAATTTCAAGGATGGTAGAGTTAACTCACTTGTCTTTGAGTCTCCAATTGAGATGTAAGAAGACGGTTGTACTCATCCACAATCTGTTTATGTCCATTAATTAATCAGTGACAGCATGGGAGAGAAAAATCATCGGAGCACAAGATACATCGAGTATCATACAATAAACAACCAAACGTGTGACATTAGGCCATGAAACGATGTTGAACATCACATGTGAAGGCTTATTTGACATTTCACATCCCATTTATAGAATAACTATATAGGCCTGTCTCTATGTCTAAATGACAGTACAGGTATTAAGTGCCTTATGCATAAAGCCCAATGTTAACACAGCAAACAAAATCATACCACACGTGCACAGGCTTTTGTTTCAGACTAATCTGCCCAAATTAGTAACAGCATAAAATTAAATTAAGAGATCAATACATGCGAAACAGATAAGCTCCACTTAAGTGAGCTTGTCACTAAAATGAGCAAGTAAATATGTATCTAGGGTTGATTTAAAATTAAAGTGCATTATAATGTTAACTTGTTAAGGTTAGCTACACCCTAACTCTACGATTTCAGAGAAGTTTTTTCCACGAGAAACATACCGCTTCAACTTTGCTGTTAAAGAAGGCCCCATTAACTTCTAAATCTTCACTACATTCACATGTGTCACATTCCCCTTCTAGAGACATACAGTGAACATGCATCTCCGACTTGCCATCAATTCTAGATTGGTCCTGATTCAGTCGATGGACATAATTGTCACCCACATAATCCCAAATTTGTTGTGTTCTAAAATCAAGAGAATAGCAATGCTGAGTATCTTTCCAATGCCGAATAGCATGTCCTTCTTTATATCTAGATTAAAAAAGAACCATAATATTAAAGTCTTCCCTGACAAAACAAAAACAAATAACCTATATAAATGACAACAAAATGTGTGTTTTGTTAAGCATATAAAGTAGGGACTTTTGTACACAAGTTATTACCAAGGAAAATTAAAGAACTGATACTAATATATTACCTTCCACATCCGACAAATCCACAAATCATACAAACCCAGACATCATCTAATGTTCCACAAATAAAACAAGTTGGCTTCTCATCCTGTTGTTGACATAATCGGCAGACCTACAATATAAACATCATAAGTTCTTTTCAATAGAATTCTCCATCAATTCAATAATATTTCCACATGCATTACCAATAAAACCGTGCTTTTGTTAGCGAAGCACATGAAATTTTAGTCAATCCAACATTACAAAATATAACTACTAATTAAATACTGAAAAATGTTCGCATTACAATTCAAACAAAATCACTCTATGTAATCATACTGCAGAGATGACAACCTAATTTCCGTCCTTCCTTGTTTTTTAGAAAATAAAAATGATCAACGAATGCTTGCATTTGCATCCCAACTTAAAATTAATAATTAGGGAGAAAATACACTAAATGGATTTTAATATCTGGAATGTGCAATGATAAGTTGGCCATGTGTTGAAATTGTTACCTTGACCACGAGGAGGGGGATGCAAAGGCAAGGTTAGTGTTTCAAGTGAAGTCGTGACAAGGTATTCGAATTGGAAATTCAATGCATTATGGCTCGATTGGTTTTAACAATACCTCACTTCGAACAATAAGTGAAGTATGTCTAAATAAATTTTGGAGAAGATATTCTTCTTTCGTTTCTCGACAATGAAGTAAGATTAAGCTCATGAGCTTAATATCCTAGGTTGGAAAAAATAGATAGGATCCATTTTTTCCCATCACCCATGTTGCACCTTTTATCTTTATACAAGAGTTTGAGCTTATGCAAGATCAAGTTATTTTTATAAAAGAACTTCAGATACCTTTACACCATTCACTTTGGGACTTAAAATGTGCATTAACATGATAATAATATGTCCAAACAAAATTATGATATTCTCTCAATTTCCCAAGAGAATATTTCATAATTATGAAGTTATAGAATGCAATCCTAATATGTTCTTAAACTTTGGTTAATGAAGAGCTTGTGACAACCTGAGAAACTTTCAAACTCGTTTGAATCAATCAATATATGTTCAATGCAAATTAATCTCACGCTAATATCCTAGTTAGGCAATATAACTCTTAAACCATTTGTGCAAGTTGAGTGACCAAGCTTCTCATGAAGAATCATCATCACTCACCTAGTACCCATGATGCTCTAAGAGTCTAAGTATTAAGGTCAAACTAACATGTTAGGACAATAGATTGCCTATACCAATCAAAGATTAAAGTGTAATAAAATGTCAAAACGGTTTTCATGGAACGAGGAAGCTACATACCTGGCAAGACAAATATGTCCACTTTGAGACGCAAGGGCATTGAAATGAATGGTCACAAAGTGTTGTGCATATTCCACTTGTATCAGGGTCCAGTCTCTCTGGCATTCAAACATAAAAATAGAAGAAAATATCACCACAATCATCAACCCACACAATCATAATCACCTCAGAGAAATTGAAGACAGCGAAAAAAAAGTCACCAAGATCCAAGCAAAGAGAGGGTTACAATGAAGAAAAAATGGAACTCACCCAAGCAAACTGGACAAGTTGGTATTTCTGTACAACCAGCTGGAGGAGTCCCAGCAACTTCTTCACATTCCGAGTACTCCACGGAAAGCAAAAATAAAATATGGCATATCTCTGCCTACATTTGATCATTATTTTGAAAAGCGAAAGAGAGATATAAGTAATAAGGAAGACTAATAAATTTGAAAAATGACAAAGGTATTAATTGATTATTGGGGAAATGCACATGAATATTAGTCCTAAATACAAGTCTATTTTGAAAAAAAATATGCCCCTACATATAAGTTTCATTTCAAATCATTATATTTTTTTCTACAAATATACCCTAATTAATACCATTTTCATGAAAGCTAAGAAGTCAGAATTGAACACATCTATATGCAAAAGGTTATTTTAGAAACATCCATACACAAAATAACACATTAAACAACACTACCTATTTCTACTCAGGGTCTGTTTGAATTAACTTATTTGAACTTATATACTGGCATAAAAACTTGTGAGACTGATTGAGAGAACTTGTGAAAACAACTTATGATTTATCCATAAGATGTCCAAGATAGCTTATACAAAAAACAGTTTGACTTTTTTTTTTTTTTTTTTTTTTTTAAGGGAAATAGCTTATATTCGATAAACGCTTATCCTATAAGCTGCAAACTAAGTTGTTTATCCAAACAGGGCCATAATATATGTAAATGGCAGGTATAAATTTATGGAAACACATTATTACTTACCTCAGCAGGAGAAAACTTCTTGCCATTGAAATAGGTATGAAATGCATCAGCAGCAAGCTGATCATCAAACCTAATCAACACACTATACCTATCTTCCATCCCATCGTTCCTACCAAATTAAAATCAACAATTAGGGTTTTCATGCAACAGAATATTATTATACAACTTTTTCAAAATGGAATTGAAACGGTACCAACCTGATGAAGAGAAGATGATGAAGACGATCAAGATAGTGGGGACCACAAAACCGAATGAAATCATCGAACGAGAAATAATTAGGAACAGCGAGGATGAAGAGAAGAGGTGAGAGAGAATTGGAATTAGGGAGAGAGGAGTGTGAAGCGCTACGAAAGAGATGAAGAACGCCTCTGCGTTCTGTGAATTTAGGGTTTGTTTGAGATTGGGTTGGAGCGGAGAAGATGAGTTCGGGATCGAGTGGATTCTCGGCGTCAACTGAGTGGACTCGGAGGAAGAACATGGCCGTGACTCGCTTTTTTGATCGGAGAAGGAATAACAAGTTTGGGTCTGAATTGTGAATGTGGAAAATGGAAGGGTCAGATGTGTAAAAATCCAAATCTTTATATATAGAGTCCGTTTGGGTTTGGCGGGTTTCTTTCTAAGTTCTAACTACCCCTACACCGTACACCGGGAAGGAAGGAAGTTCTCACCATCTTCAACTTACAAACATAAATTATATCATTTTATATAATTTATTAAAAATTCTAATTAAGTTTAATTAATTTAAATGATCTCTTAGAATAATTAATCTTGCTAGATCGAGAAGATATTAAGTATTAACTAAATTTGAGCAGTATTCTATTGATGTTAAAATGGGGTGGTACCTGCAAGCATTCTAACATTCAAGTTAGTATGAGAGCAAAGAGTGAGAAATTTCATAGTACATAGATGATTTATCTTGTATTGTTGTGGTGGGAAGATATTTATGCCTCCTCAAGGAGAAGTCGTTGGAGGGTAAAAGGTGAACTATTACGGATGACGTCCTTTGATGGTCGGATTCAATAGTCATTGGAGGACATTGAGTCCGCCAAAGTGTTACAAATTCTCATAATCTTATGCTAGAAATGAATCATTTCTTAATTTAAGTGTGTTTTGGAAGTGGATCGTGAAACCGAAGAGATTAAACCTCAAATAGGTCTAAAACAATAGCTATAATTTTTCGCTTTTAAAATAAAAATAATAATAATTTAGTTATTATCTTAGTAAATCCTTTTATCAATGCAGATCTATGTTAACCCTGCACATCATCCTCAACTTGTAAAAGAAAAAATGGTGAGGCAGCGGTAACACCAATGTTTAAGTTACTTATTTAGTACACCCTCCAATCCTTATTATAAACAAACCTTCATTTTTTAGGTTTATTCAATAAATGATATATGTGGTCTATTATATAGATCACATATATTATTTATTGAATAAATCTAAAAAATAAAATTCTGTTTATAATAATGATCAGAGGGTGTATTCTATTTTAATATTTTAAACGAAACTTTTAGCCAAGTGAGACAAGTGACAAACCATTCAAAACGTTAAAAGGACATTGTGCAATGGGGTTGCCAAGAGACTAAAAAATGAGTGCTCAATGCACACAAATCATTTTTTTATCAATAAAGAGCACTGGTTAAGGAATCTATAAATAGAATTTCTATTTTAGAAATATAAACTGTCACTTTTTATCAAATAATAATTATATTACTTTTAAATAAAAATTTACTACTTTTGGTGCTTAACCAATACCGCAGAGACATCGATTAACATTCTCCCAAAATAAAAATGGATAAATCACCTTTAGAGCAAAAATTGAGCATTGGTGAGTGACTCCTGACTGGGTCTGTCCCTTAATGGAAAGAGAACAACTATTGATGATTGTCCACATTTCTTTTCCTTTTTTGCTGAATTATTGTCACATTGTTTTTGTTTCTTGTACCCTAAGATAGGTGATGAAATAAAGTGTATGCGTCCCCTTAAAAATAAATAAAGTGTATGCATGATTAATTGATTATTACAATTGCTCAAAAGATGAGTATCATAAAAAGAAATTTATAATTTTAAAAATATTTTATCAAAACAAATAATTTAATAATAAAACATTTTAATGCTCTTAAATTAAAGGCTTCACACTTTGATATTATTTCAATTTTTCTTTAAAAGATTGATATTATTTCAAAATAAAAAACGTCATTATGTTAAATTATTTATAAATACCACATATTTCTGTCTTTCTCTTACTTGTGTCGTTGGCTTACAGACTAAATGAAAAAAATATTTCAAACACTATACATAGTCATATTTGCGGAGTTATGTATTTTGTAGTTTTATATTATTAATATGAATTTTTCGAGTTTGTTCGTAAATCCATGTTTTTTTTTTGCAGTGAATTTGTATTTTATCGAAATATTCTATCAATTTAAACGAACAAATATTTTTAATTTTTGATAAAAAAATACCACTTAAAATTAAAATTAATTTCGATCAGCCTAAAGAAAAATTTAAATGCAATAATTTTTTTTAAACCCAAATGTATCATCTCTCAACTGTGAGACTAATATCTGTTTGAGATAGTTATGATCCGTTCAAAAAAGTTAATCTCTTTCAGTAGATATTTTTTTATAAACATTTGTCAAAGATCACTGATCAAACTCAAAATCGATAATGAAGGATAAAGTATTTACATATTAATATTTTTTTATTCAAAAAACATCCATAATTATTAAAAAAAGCATTGATAATCTAATCATTACAATATAATATTAATTTATTTTTGACTATTTAATAGGAGTTAACAAGTAAGGAAATTAAAAATAGTAGTTTTGTATTGAAAATTACAACTTTTAAACTTATTAAAAATAAAATTCAAAACTTTTTAATATGTTATTTTTATTTTTGTTCTTTTAATCAATGTCTTAAAAGTATCCTCATTTATATGAAATGATGATGAATCTTTTTTATTTGATAAAATAGTGCATGTGACCGTAATAAAAAATCTAGTACATGTGAACAACAACGTCAGCATGTCAATGTGTCATGTTAAACAGAACAGAACAGCGTGGCGCGTCCCATGATGATGTGTACAAGTGCAAGCATCGTTCGTTCCTTCTTTTTCTTTTCACTGTTCAAAAAATCTTTCAATCTTTATTGCATTTTCCGTTCATTACGCGTTTTTCATAATCTCTTTCTCCTCACTTTTCTCTCTTTTGTTTTTCTCATTCATTCATTATTACAACTTATAACACACACGCACACACATTCAGCAACACTTTCTTTGATTTGATCCTTTCTCTTCCAAAATGGCACCATCAACAATCCGCAAAGCAATTGGAGCAATGAAGGATCAAACAAGCATCAGCATAGCAAAAGTTGCTGGAAATTTAGCACCTGACCTTGAAGTTTTGGTTGTCAAAGCAACAAGCCATGAAGAAGTTCCTGCTGATGACAAATATGTAAGAGAAATTCTTAATCTTACATCTTATTCTAAAGGCTATGTCAATGCTTGTTTAATCTCAATTTCTAAGAGATTAACAAAAACTCGTGATTGGATTGTTGCTGTTAAATCTCTTATGCTTGTTCATAGACTTTTGGTTGATGGCCACCCTTCATTTGAGTATGAAATTGTTCATGCCACTCGTAGTGGAATGAGGGTTTTTAATATGAGTGATTTTAGAGATGAGGCTCATTCTAGTTCTTGGGATCATGCTGGTTTTGTTAGGGTTTATGCAATGTATCTTGATCAAAAGGTTGAATTTTTGGTTTATAATAAGAAATTGAAAGGTGTTGTTGATTCTGGGGATGGTGAATTTGGTTCTGTGAAGAGGAATGAGGAGAAGAGTGATGTTACCCCTGTGAGGGAAATGAAAGCTGAGAGGGTTTTGGATAGGTTGAAGCATTTGCTTCAAATTCTCGACAGTGTATTAGGTTGTAAACCACATGGTGCTGCTAAGAATAATAGGTTAGTGTTGGTTGCGATTTACCAGATTGTGAGGGATAGTTTTAAGCTATATGTTGAAATTTGTGATGTGTTGGGGGTGTTGATGGATAGGTTTATGGAAATGGAGTATGCACATTGTGTACAAGCCTTTGAGTTTTATGTTAGTGCTTCCAAAATGATGGATGAATTGGCAGGTTTCTATGGTTGGTGTAAGGATACGGGTATTGCTAGGTCCTCTGAGTACCCTGAAGTGCAGAAAATCACTGACAGTCTTTTAGGGACACTTGAGGGTTTCTTGAAGGAAATGAGTGATAGAACAAAGAGTCCTGAGAAGAAGTTGGAGGTTAAGGTAATAACTTTGAAAGAACAAGAGCCAGAAGCATATGCCAATGAGGTGAAGGCTCTTCCAGCGCCTGAGGTGAAGAATTTAACACCTCGACCGCAACAACCTCCTGTGGCTCTGCAGCCTAAAGAAACTCCTCGTGTTCAACAAGAGACAGGTGAATTAGTGAACCTTAGAGAAGATGGTGTTTCAGCTGATGAACAAGGCAATAAATTTGCATTGGCATTGTTTTCTGGAGCTTCGACCGTCAAGACAGAAGGTTTGTGGGAAGAATTTGGTTCATCCAAAGTGACTTCAGCGTGGGAGACACCAGCGGCTGAAATAGGGAAAGCTGACTGGGAATTAGCATTGGTGGAAACTAGCAGTAATCTGTCGAAACAGAAAGCTGATTTGGGAGGTGGCTTTGATTCACTTATACTAAATGGGATGTATGATCAAGGTGCTGTGAGACAACATGTGAGCACAACTGAGGTGAGTGGTGGGAGTGCTAGTAGTGTGGCATTACCAGGAGTTGGTAAGAGTGCGATACCGATTCTTGCTTTACCGGCTCCAGATGGAACAATGCAAGCTGTAGGAACACAAGATCCATTTGCAGCATCACTGTCTGTGCCGCCACCTTCATATGTGCAAATAGCAGAAATGGAGAGGAAGCAGCACTTGCTAGTTCAGGAACAACAATTATGGCAGCAATATGGGAGAGATGGGATGCAAGGTCAACTGGGTTTAACAAGGGTTGGAGCTGGATCACAACCTATGATGAGTTATGGAATGCCACAATATGGTGGGATTGGACAACCTGGAGGCTATTACAATGCACCTTTTTGAAGTGTGGAACTTGTTGTGTCAAACTTTGAACCTGTTTGGAATATAGAAGTTTTTTTTTGTCTTTGCAGATGGGATACATACATAGTGAATGATATGTTTTGAGACAAACTGTCAAGCTAGGAGGAGTTTGATTCATGAAATTTGGCTCCTCTTAAATAAGTCTTGGTTCATATACCGTGAATTTGAAAAAACAGATATTGGGTTCAAACTATTTTTATGTAATTTTTATTGCGTACGAAATTTAGGAGAGGGGTCATGCCTATTATAATGGAATGACGAAGGAGCAATTCAAGAAAATGCAGGAATTCATAGCAGGAAGTTCCAAGAATCAGTCGAAACTATAGGTCTTTTATTTGTGTTGCGTTGCCACACACTTTCCTGCAATTTTCACTCCATTATGCGAAGACATCCCACTCGAATTTATACACCATTGAGTACTCAAACCTTTTATGTTTGGATATTTTTTTTTCAGTGTACTAGCATTCATACATTTTATTGCTCTAATTTGTATAAATTACCAATAATAGTTTTTATGAATTTTTTATTTTGGTTAAAAGATAGGTATAAATATTTTCACTTTTGTATTGTGACGAAATATACTTATTTTTTTCGGTGACACCAATAATAAGGTAAATATAATATAATTTCTTATATTTTTGAATGACACCAACAATATAACATTTTTATAAGAAATTTTGTTTAAAGATATAATTAAAAGTGAAAAGTCATCTCAAAATCATGTATTACTTTTATATGTAGTATAGATTTAGTTTTTTTTTTTTTGACAAAAAGTATAGATTTAGTTACTTTCTCTATTTAACAAAATAAAAATAAAAATATAACAAAAGAGAACTGCTATATGGTGCGACATATAGCAGCGACGAAACGCACGACGTCACCTCCCTCACGTGCACTCTCAATTTCTATTGGTCATTTATTTATTTTTTATTAAATCAGTGCAGAAGAGAAAATAACACATTTGCTGTCATGATCACATATTTTGTATGAACTTTGTAGATTCTAATCGACATCTTGCAACTCATCCCTGCCGTTACTTCCACCGATCTTGCTTTATTCCTTGTTTTCATTGCTGCAGTTGTTTGTCTTCAAATCTAACGAACAGAGAGACGTCATGCAACCACTACTCCATAACCTCATTCATATATGAACTTTGCAGCAAGTTTCATTTCATTATAAGATTGAAATCATCAAATCACACTTGATTTTTATATAAAAAAAAGTAAACAAGCAGTTACAGGATTGATTTACTCCCCTTGCCTTTGCACCGATTCACATAGTTGCAGCCAAAAAGATCTAAGGTCAAATTGGACATTTGTATGAAATAGAATTTAAGAGAGTGGCCCCATCAAGATGCCAGGTCAGTCGCGGGACTCACACGGCAGTTGTGTCGTGCATTTAATCATTTTCCATAACAAAAAGAATATTAGAAAACAGTGCAAAGTTGATGATATTCATCACTATTTTGTCTGTTAACCAACACCAATCAATGTATATAAGACACTTCAAATATTATAAATACCGTCGTCTAACATTTTTCAATCGATGTGGGACTAATTATGGTATCCCTTTTCTTGCTTTTCAAGCTTTAGAAGAAGAAACATAAAAGAATAATTCAATAAGTCATAATCATATTGTAAGCAAGCATTTATCCAATGCCTCTTAAATTTGAACTCTTAAGTTTATGTCAATTTTACAGAACGTGTATCATATCATATCATAATTGTTTCTTTTAGGGGTATAATATCATAATCATGTTAACTGCTTATAGTTACCGAAAGTTTGAATGGCAGTTCCTTTTTCTTACTAAAATAGCATTATCTAGAAACTTGGAGGCTCTTCGTCGTTGGAAAAAAATAAAACTGGAGCATTTTCCTGTTGTTTTTTTTAGGACTGAGTATTTTCCTGTTGTTATTCAAACATAATTGAATTCACCACAAAAAAAAAAAGGGTGAGAATATGGATGAGCTTGAACCGGTTTTCGCTGATTTGAAGTATTTGGAGGAGTATTCTTTGGCTGGGATGGTGTGTTTGTTGCAACAGGTTAGGCCGAATTTGAGTAAAGTGATGCAATGTGGTGTTTGCCAATGAGTGATCTTCATGTTGGGAAAGCTAGTACTATAGAGATTCCTGTGCCGGGGAGCTGCTGTTGTTGAATCTGGTGGTGGTAAGGCTTGTTCTAAACCGGTTGCTCATAGGTCTTTTCCATCCTGTAAGTATCATGAGGGGGTGAGGATTTGGAAATGGGGATTACATCACGAATGCGAATGGGATATTGTCTTGTGCTCCGGTTTTGCAGAGGGAGATTGAATTCCCGAAGAGGTTTGATCTTTCTCCGCCAATGAAGTGCTTGTTAAAGAGAAATGTTGCCATGTTTGCTGCTGGTCTTAGAGCAAACACCAAGCAATTGCAGGAGAAGGGGAAGGCCAACGTACCTGGTCGTAGTGCTGTGTCGAATTTGGATTCTCCGGTTGTATCTGGGGCTGAAACCACGGTAGATCTGTGTGGACACTCTCGGGTTGTTGATAACCAAGGGGCTGTGAACTCGGAGCTGAGTAAATTTCGTGACTTGAATCTTGATGAAAATTTGGAGTTTGTGGCTGAGGATCAGAAGGATGAGGTGATAGTGAGTATATTTCATCAGATAAAGGATTTGGAAAAACAGGCCAAGCAGCGGAAAGAATGGGTGGGCATATCAGAAAGCATTGCAGGCCGCAAAGAAGCTAAGCAGTGATTTGACTGAGCTCAAAACATTATGGATGGATAGAGAGGAGACCAGAAATTGAAGAAAGGGAAACAGGCACTTGAGGACACAACTATGAAGAGACTCTCGGAGATGGAGAATGCTTTGAGAAAGGCTAGTGGTCAAGTGGACCGTGCAAATGGAGCTGTGAGAAGATTAGAGACTGAGAATGCTGAAATCAGAGCAGAGATGGAGGCCTCCAAATTAAGTGCATCAGAGTCGGTGACAGCTTGCTTGGAAGTCGCAAAGAAGGAGAAAAAATATTTGAAGAAACTTCTAGCTTGGGAAAACAGAAAAAGCTAAGCTGCAAATGGAGATTTCTGATTTGAAAGGGAAGATATTAGAGGATTGAGAAGTGTCAGCTCAGAATAAGCAGCGCCAAAAAGAATCTGAGGTTCTCTCTTCACCCCTTATTTTATTTATATATATATATCTTTTGACAATGCCACACACAAACCACCAAAAAGGAAAAGAAAATATGGTTTTGCCTCTGTTTGCATAGAATGAGTTTATTGATCGGAATTGCATGTTTCATGTCAGAATAAAAGTAACATGTTTCAACCATAATCTGTGTGACTCATTTTTCACATTGAATTCCATTTGGTTGGACTTTACGTGTAGTTTACAGCTTGAAACAAGTGGGAGTTTGTGTCCTGGGCCAAGCCAATTCCCAAACAGGGATTATTTCCAGTCTCACCCAAAGAAAATTACATGTTTCATAATCAGACATCGACATGGCCTAGACTAGTGTGACACTGTTTGCTATTGTCATATTGAAATTGATCGTTTTGTCATAAAGGGATTCTCAGTAATTAAATGCATATCTAACTGGGAGAGATTAATATCTTATAGTTCAGTGTAGCAGTTTATGGTTATTAGTTGAAAAAGATTACAATTTTGTGTATTATTTTTCTTCTTTTTCGTGCTTTTAATGCATACTGGTAATTTACTAATGAACCATGTATGCATAGCTTGGAGACAAAAAACCGAGCCATTATTTCATACGGCACATAATTAAAGTTTGTGTCAAGACATGGGTATACGGCACAATACTTCAAATTCTATGGCACATTTCAAATTTTCTGCATCCGTATCTATGTTTTGTTGATATTTGATTGCATGTATTTATGCACACACCAGAATAGTTCATGGCAGAATGTGGTTCGAAGCAGCTGCTCCAAAATATGACACAGCTGCTAAGCAGATAGCAGAATTACCATGACACCAAAGATAAATGCAATGTCGAATTTTTTATAATCTGTAATACACACATAATTGGTATTTGATACTAAAAGTCTCCAGTACTCAAGAGTCAAGACACATTTATCATTAACAATCAAAAAGTACTTCTTGATTCTCAGCTTCTTCCATGCAATTGTAATCTTATGGCCTATTTTTTTATTTTTATTTTTGTATCTAACAGGTAGAGGTTATAATTGTTATTTTATAATATAACAATGTTATTAAATAGAAGCAATAAAGCGATATAGCATAACATATTTTGATGAGTCTTCTATGAGAACTTCGACACTGTCCTAGTTTCCCTATTAGGGAAATAGCGGCCGCTATTCCAGCTCCGGCCAG
This sequence comes from Medicago truncatula, assembly GCF_003473485.1. NCBI lineage: Eukaryota > Viridiplantae > Streptophyta > Magnoliopsida > Fabales > Fabaceae > Medicago > Medicago truncatula. The sequence continues at coordinate 55,509,928 of NC_053045.1, read as the reverse complement.
CACATGTTGCCTCAATAGCGGAAATAAGAGAATTTAAGGATTGTTTTTTATGAATAAATAAAACAGAACAGTCTGCATGTATTGCTACTATGTTCACCGTAGAATTACGGACTTATACCTTTAAATACTTAAGTTTTGCTCTACCTCCCTTCTAAATTTTTTTATATTCTGTACTATATCACTTTGTAGTGTATTTGGTTGCGGCATATTCATGAGTATTTATTTTAGTAGCCATGTGAAAATATTGTTTGCTTGCTTCAATTCTTGATGATCCTAACTTATATTCTACAGGTATTTTCTTATTAATAAAGGTGTAAGTGACTTTAAGAAAGTGCTGATCAATGCCCTAATGCTACTGATTAATAAATCAAAGTTATGAAGTTTTTCATATAACAATTCTTTAGGCAATGCCCCTGGGCATTGGTTAGCAAAACTCTTGATATTATCACACCTGAATTTTCTTTTTGTTGACTGTATTTAATTCCTGTGATTTTGTTAGCAATGATCTGTCACTTGATCCAATATGTATCTTACAAATAAATTGTGCTGAAAACTGCATTTCTTCACCAAAAAGAAAAACAATATGTTATTTCTAAACCATTTATTTTGCATAATACTTAATTACAGGCAAGAATTGTTCTTATTTATATTTACAGTTACATACAGTATAAAATAAAAACAAAGTTGGCAACAGAGTCATTTTATTTTGACAGGTGATGACCTTCCTATTCCATGGGAAGTTTGGTCCATTTTCCCTTTAATCTAAGTATATACGTAGCTGCTGATTAATAATAATAATAATAATAATAATAATAATAATAAAAGGTATGCTAAGGAATTAACTAATTGAGATTTCACTTGTTTAACAGACTCACGTCTCGCTGGTGTATGACTATTTTCACTCCTTAGATTTATGATTTGTCTGTGTGATAATATGGTGCATCTTGATGATTCCTTTCTCAACCAAACGAAATTCTTACCTCTTCTTTTTAATTTTCATTTTTCTTCAAATTGTTTCTTTGTTTCATAATATTAGAAAAGCTTCATGTTTTATCTCAGAATCAAACTAGTTTTGTTGAATTTTAAGAAACTTATTGCAAGTCCTTTACTGGATCCATATATATCCCTCTCATATTTGTGATGGTGTCTCAATTTTCCCTTCAACTAGAGTTTTCACTAGTAAGTTAACTCACAAATATCTCATCTTTCACTTTTACATTCTCAAATAAAATAAACAAATAAATAATGTTATGTAACTTTTTAAATTTTTTAAGGGTAGTGTTAACTTGTGCCCTTAGGGCACATGTTAAGAAATCCAAAAGAAGAAATATTCTCTAAAATTTTGTACATTCAATTCATTAAAAGGTTAAAGATTAAATGTAATACACACATTTCAATAAAATATTTTTATAATTAAAATCAACTGTAGCACATTGAAATTTAAACAATGTGATTTAATATTATTGTAGTACATCGAAATTTAAACAATGTGATTTAATATTATTGTCAACGTTACGGTAACCTATAGGGTCACACACAAATGACAGATAGATGAGAGAAATAAATAAGTAAAGCCTATTCGTAATTAAATAATTAAATATAACTTTATTATTTAATTTACAAAAAATAGAGAAAACGCGGTCCACCGTAAGGTACAGTGTGTTTAAGTGAAATATGGTGCACTGTAAGGTACGGTGTACTTAAGTGCTTGGCTTGCTCACCACACAAGTGATTTGATAAATAGAACCATTGTGCTGAAACATTACTGACTTTTGTTGAGTGCTTAACCTAATTCACAAAAGGCGTGAAACCCTAGCCGCCACTCTCTAAACCTTTTTCTCACTGAATCTCCGTTGGAATTGGCTAGCACCGGTCATCGGAGAAGTTCTGTTCGTGTGGACTAAGTAGAGGCATCGCTATGTTGCTTTGCTCGTGATCAGAAACAATTATGCTACAAAGGTTCTGCTCTTCAAAAGGTAAACACATGAATTCTTAAATTGCTTAAATATGTGTTAGATGTGTGATTAATGATTTAATCAAGATCCGTTTCAATGAGATTTCTTCCGCAAAGAGGATTAAAATTTTGAAAAACCCCTCTTGAAATCCCTTCAAAAAGGACAAACAAGGTAAGTATAAGAATAATCGTTAATCCACCGATTGTTGCTATTGATATGTTTGACGATTACAAGTTTTCATAATCGTTAATCCATTACAAGGATATTGAAAACTTGCAATCGTCAAACATATCAATAGCAACAATAGTATCCGTTTCGATAACACTTTCCAAACCCAAAGAACATTGACTTGCAATATTCGATGCAGTTGTTTGAATTACAATGTTCAATAATATCGCAATGAGCTTCATCATCATTAAAAGCACCTTCTTTACAGAAAATTAAACATTGTTAGACACATCATCTAATATTCATAACAAATATTTCATATTTCAAAGATATTATATATTTTTCCATAAAATCCTACAACTTAAAGATTAAAATGAATAAGGAAGTTGAAAAATAAAGACTTAAAGATTACAATAAAAACATATTCATTTAAAACATAACTATCATATTCTACAAATGCAAATCATTTTATTGAAAACATAACAAATATTTCATTGTGGAACTAGATTGTTACTTGCAAATTACAACCAAAGCAATGCACATAATTGCAAAGGTAAACATAAGAAGAGTCATACGGGTTGCCATTATTTTTTGATAGCTTGCCAAGTAACACCTTACAATAGGCTATTTATAATGACAAGGATAGTTAATCCAATAAATTAAAATATAATAAACAAGTCAATTGATTAATATCTTATTTAATTGATATTTTTTTTAGGGAATATTTGACTGATATTTATTGAAATAATTATAATAATAATTAATATTTTTCCCCTCATAAAATAATAATTAATATTTTTTTGACTAAAAAAATGATATTTTCTATCATTATTATTTTTATAAGAATGATATTTAAAACATGCGTGCATTCAATATAAAAATCATATTTAAATCTTAATGCATAAATTAAACCCACCTGGGTTTAAGCAGTGGTTTGGCTAGGGATCTGAGAGTGCGCTTCTTCTTGAGGTCTCAGGTTCAATTCTCTCTAGTGTCAATTTAGGTGGGCTAATTTAGCTTCTTCAACAAAAAAAAAATCTTAATGCATAAATAAATCAGGCCATCTTTTTAAATTTCTACTCCCTCCGTCCCATAATAAGTGAGTCATTTGCAAAAAAAAATATTGTCCCAAAAAATTGACTCATTTCACTTTCAATACAACATTAATTTCTTTTTTCCAAATATAACTCCAAATATAACTCCTTATCATAAATGCAAAGTAGAATATACTCCCTCCGTTTCAAAATACATGTCCACTTTTTGGAATGTGCACTATTCACTTGACTTACTTTGACCATATTTTTTAACTAATGTATAAATACAAATATTAGCATGTAAGATGTTGTTTGATTTGTCTCGACATATATTTTCAAAATATTAAATTTTTATAATTTTTTACTTTAGATAATTAAAGATATTAACGGTCAAAATTATACATTGGCATGTGTGAAGTAGTTGACTTGGACATGTATTTTGAAACGGATGGAGTATATTCTACTTTGCATTTATGATAAGGAGGAACACACCAATAAGTGATAAGACACTCAAAACTATTTTTACTTATTCACTTTTTCTTAATATATATGTGTGAAATGAACAAAAAACTCAGTTATAATGGGATGGATGAAGTAATTAATATTGTATTGAAAAGTGAAATGAATCAATTTTTTGGGACGATATTTTTTTACAAATAATTAATTTATTATGGGAAGGAGGCAGTAATATTTAAGTATCCTCTTTTTATTATATACGGTATTAAGGTGCAACTAGATGATACCTAGAAAACACCACCAAAAAAAGATGATACCTAGAAAACACCAATATGTTATTTTGATATTGTTTGATTTTGGCCCTTTGTGCATCTCACTATGCAAAATTGATAGGGCGTACGTTGACTTGGATTTGGCTTTGTTAAATTGATGTTATTGCATGCTGACTTGACTTTTTAAACATTTTTCCATTTAATTTTTTCCAACTGCCTCTTTTATAAATTCACAATTATATTATAAAAACAATTACATACTAAAATATCTATTTTTTTGTAAAATCATATTTTAACGTCTTAAACATGCCTGAAAAAAAAAATCATGAAAAAATTCAACCTCTGTCACTTTTTTAAACTACGAGTATATTATAAGATAAAAATAAGAAGAATATCAAATCACAAAATTAAAATGTGTTTTTAATTTTACGGCGTCATTTTTGAGACACTGCGTATATTATAGAATCAATTTACACAATTAACCCAATCAGCTTATAAAATATCTCAACAATTATCTACCGTTAAAATGCGATTGATTATAAAGATGTTATTGTTTATACTAAATGTGGATAAAAACTAAACTCTTATTATACTTATATTGCTATGCTAACTTAATTTTAAAATATAAATTTTCTTTTTTTATTTAATATCTTCTTATATCCCTTTGTCTAACCCAAGAGATGCTTCATGCATGGTTGTTAGCTCTTAATAGGAGCCCCAGGGAGAGCAATCCGCAACAACATAATGTTGGAGTAAGCCGCAAGTAAGCATTTAAGTGCAACATGGACGCAAATGTGTTTGAGGAACAAAATGCTTTTGGCACATGCATGTGCATTCGTAATCATCAAGGTTAATTTATCTCAGCACAAATAATGGCGTTTCAAGGGACTCCCCTGTCGCAAGAAGCACAAAATTAGAGACTAATGGAAGCAATTTAATATGGTGGAAAAAATTGATCATAAAAGAATTGATATTTACAAAATTGTTTTTGATTAAAAATGAGTTAAATGTGAATTGATTTATGTTTAAATAGTTTGAATCAAAATTGATTTTAGATGTATAATTATCAAAAAGGGTATTGATATGTATATGAAATTGGATTTTATTTCTATTTTATATAACTATTTAGAAGGACAATACTTATAAAGCATGTTGATATTTTCAGAGAATCGATTTCTCTCAAACGCATAAGCGCTATGAAATGGCGTTTCAACTAAAATTAATTCCAATAATTTGAATCACGTTTAACAATTGATAGCCAAACATCTTTACAAGCTTATGGAACTGTGTTTAGCTATATGGACGTGTGTTTGAAGCCTCTCAACCTAAAACCAAACAGACACTTAATGGCTTGGTGAGTTGAATTTGAATAAAGTGTACATGTAATTGGATTTTTTTTTTTTTTTATGCAAACATAGAATTAGATTTTTTTTTTTTTTAAGGAAAACATAGAATATAGAATTAGATTTTTATTTTTTTTTAAGGAAAACATAGAATTAGATTGTAAGCCTGTTTTACACGGATCCGCATATTAAAACGAATATGGTGCTATTTAGGACACTTTAAGAATTTATTTTAGACATTTTTCAAACTTTAGGATAAGTTTAATTCGATAGCAAATTAATTTTGTCGGTTGTTCAAAAAAAAAAAACTTTTATTTTTGAGGGAAAAAAAATAAACTTTGTCGATCATTTTTTTTTTTATAGATACACGAAATGGCAGAGCCATTATAAACTTTTACCGGGGTTCGAACCCTGGTCATGACATCCGGCCTAACAATTCCGACATTTTATCAGTTGAGCTAAAATTTTTGGATAACTTTATCGATCATTACTTAGCAAGATTACTGATATATGCTAGTTCCTTCCTTTTTTTATTTTAGCTCATCTTCTATTGAATCTATTATATTGAATGAGATGGCGTAGTTTTGTTTGAGTAAAAGAAAACACACCTAAAATGTTAATGCATCTCTTTTTTACATGAACTTAAATTATAACACTTATTTTTGGTATTGAACCCACATTCTCATGCTACATTCAAACTACTTATATCATTAGGCGCTGCTTTTTCTTGAAACCATTTAATATATATTACATAGAAATTTGGTACCCCCAACAAATTAAGTCAAGATCCGCTACCGCTGCCAATGCGTCCTGAACATATGCAAAACCAAAAGCATCAGTTTTCATTTCAGTTTCAACAACTTTTCCAAAACTTCTCCAATTCCTTCAATTCGATTTTGGTATAAAATCAAGTGAATCATCTCCATTTTATCACAAGTAAGTAGTTTTACTTATTTTTAATTATAATGTTAGTTTGTGTAGGTTTTTTTAAAAAATAAAATAAAATTGGTAGATTGCATGTGTTTTCAAAATGTTATAGATGAATGTAGTTGTGTGTAATTTTGAATTTTTTCTGATTTTTAAAAATTTTGAAAGAGATTTTTGTATTTGAAATTTTCTATACCTCTTTAGTTTTTAATCATAAATGACATGTAAAATGTATTCTACGTGTGGCATGCAAAAAAAATGAAGAAAAAAAACACGTTAGTGCCACAACATAGATTTTGCTGAGTCAAAGACAAACTCGAAAATAGCCTATATTACACGGAGTAAACACCATTAACCTATAATTCTTTATCCAATTGTTCTCGTTTACAAATCAATCTACTTGCTAATTTTGATATAAGTATTCTGGAAATCGGAGTATTGAATGGAATTTCAGAAATGTTTTCCCAGTAAAAAATTTATGTGGAGGTGAACTGAAATGATAAAAAAGGTAAATTTGACATTTTTATTAATCTGTAAGGATAAATGATTAAATGTTCGGGTATAAGGTATTACTTCCCTTTTTTTCTCTAGAATATGCAAATGCAACCATGAATGATTATGATGACAAAAAAAAAAACACTACCCTGGAAATTGTATCCCCAGAAAAAATAAACCAACTCTATAGTCTGTATAGCAAAAGTAACGGTCATGTGTAAACGGATATTAGACAATAAAAGAGACGTGGCACGTGATAACTGATAAGCATCAGTTTCATGATAATTTATATGTACACCAACTCCAACGGTAATATTTGACCGATCGACATTCATCAACGGTCATATATTTCCCTCACTCACCTCTTCACCGTTAGATCTTCATCAAAGGCCCCACAACCAATCCATTTATCCTCTTCCTTTTACAAAACCATACGAAAATACCAAATGGAGAATTACGCACCATCTTTTCATTTCATTTCTTCAGAAACCTTCCTATAAATACTGTTGAAAATTAAATTTAAATCAAGCATAAACTAGAAGATGTTAGAACCCACGAAGCACCTAATTGAGTAGAGCTTTTTTTTAAGCAAAGATTAGCAAAGCTATTAGAATAAAAAATAAAACAACAAAAATCATTTTGTTAAATCAATTAAAATTCACGTTTTAATCCACAAAATATAAAGGCTTTTGTTTTTTCATTAAGACAACAGAATCGTGAATGCACCCTATTCATGTTTTAAAAATCCAACGGATAACAGAATGCGCAGCCTTAATTAATTAAAGCTATATATATATATATATATATATATAGCTTTATATATACATGATTTGCTAGAACACACCCACTAGTTTTTATGTGGGAGTGTTTTAGCAAGTTATAACTAAAAAGTTAATAAATACACCTTAAGGTGTTTGTTGATATAACACACCTTCTAAAAAAAAACAAGTGGATGTGTTCTAACAAATCCTATAGGCATATGCTAAAATATTTTTAGAAAGAGTATTTTAGCAAGTGAATAACCAAAAAGTGATTAAATACACCTTAAGGTGTAGCTTTGCTAAAACCTGCCACATAAAAACTAGTGGGTGTGTTCTAGCAAACTATATATTTTTTTTTGGACGTTATATTTTAAAATTGACATTAAATAGTCAACCGCATAGTAACCAAAAAAAATAGTCAACGTATAAATGTTTTTAAAGATAAAAAATAAAAATAAAAAGATACAATTATCTCTTTTTTGAGGTAAAAAGATATAAAACATAAAAACTCAAATGATATAAAGTTTTATATCTTATCATTAGATATTTATTTGACTACTTTGAATTAAACAAAATAATAATAATACTGAGAAGGAAAATCAATCCAAACTTACCACAATCGATTTTCACCGGTCTAGGATTGGTTTTGACCTGTTCTCGGCAATTTTAAGATTAATCACTATTTAGCAGTAAAAGAACCAAACATCAATCAGCTGGTCATATATTCCAAGGTATGGAAATTACTATGTTCACAAGATACAATCAACTATACTATACAAGTTCGCGAACTTATCCAACACCGATGTAACATGTGTAAACATAGATCGATGCAACCATAATCAGTGTGGAGTCCTGTCACAACATATAAATACAATTAATTGATTTGTTGCCTACAAAATTTTATATACGATCTACAATGGGACACCTGCCTATGTGATTGCAATGTAAACTTCAGAAAGTTCATGTATTCACTGCCATCAAAGAGGATTGTTTTCATAGAAGATTCTGGCATCTTGCTACCTCAAAAGATTGCATGTCATCCTACGCCATTTCGTCTTAATACTCTTGTGACAACAACTTAGGAAACGAAAGCATCTGAACCTTTGACGCTAAAGAATGCAGGCAGTACTGCAACAGATATCAGCCTACAACTTTCTTTTCAGCCAGAGTAATCAATTAACTGAATATAAATGAATAATTTGAATATATTTCACAAGCCCTATACTTAGTCAGAGGATGGATGTGAATCCATGCATAGATGCACCAATTTTCTTTGGTATTGCACAAAGTATTCATCAACCGCAACTACATCTTCATTTTCAGGATCTAAAGCATGCAAGTTTAGTATCCTATCATTAACCGATGAACTTGATTCATCGTCAGTAATACCTAAGTCAGAAATAATCTCTGCATGGATTTCACGGCATGCAAGTATAAACATTGCAGCTGTATCGGGTAGCTGAGCCTCGCGAAGAGCTGCCAATGCTTCTTGTAGTGCACCAGCGGCAACATACAAAATCAGAGCCCTGCATTGGGTCATTTGAGTTAAAATGGAGTGAATAGTGGTAGAGTTAAGATAAAAAGGAAAAATTAAACAGCGGTACCTCCAGATATTATGTTCACTGTGCAGGACATATCCAGCCCATCTTTGCAACACTCTGCAAGAATACAAAATGTAAGATCTCCTGGTCAAGATAGTGTACAATTCAAATAACCTTTTCATTCATATAAATGCAGATATTAATCATCTTGGAAAGCCATTTCAAAATTATGTAGAACGGAAAATGATTCAAGAAAATTGGCCACTTGCATTATGCCGTTAACCAAAAAGGAAAATTCAGATTCTTCATAAAATAAGACAACAGGACAGTATGTTACAGATAGATGATATCTGAAATACTGGCAAGGATTTATTTTTTGTTCATTCAGCAAGAGACCGGTGGTTATTCTTCAAATTGCAGATGGGGTTATGACATGAATGTTACTTTCACCCCATGCATAGATTAAAAAAATTATAATTAATATGAACAAAACATATGTTATTGAGAAAGAGTATAAACCTTGCATAATCTGATCCTTTTAAGTGAGTGGCAGCTAAGGTGGCAGCATCTGACCAGCATCCAGCATCTTGTAGCTGCATAGGTATGACAATACACTTCTCTAAGTAAATCAATCATATCATATTGATGACATTTCTGTCAATTTTTTAAATTTGAAAAAGCTTTGGAAAAAAAATATATACTGAAAACATCCAGAAAGTTTTCACTTTTGATATATTTTCCAGAAAGTGCCTGAATTGAACATGCCCTAGAAAAGAAAAAAAAGCATTTCAAAGCAAAGTAGTAAGGAAGGCCATTTTACACCCAGCAGATTGACATGCATCAATCTGAAGTACAAGGAATTACTTGTATCTTGTCAAAGGGACTTACTCTAATTGTCCCTGGGAGAACCTCAATCGTTGGGCTCTAGGTACTCTAAATTGGATGTTTCAATAGTTAAATGTTGTCTCAATTATATTCCTGGTCCCTTAAGTTGTTTTTAGAAGTTCACTTTAGTCCCTTAAGTTTTTTCGTTACATTTTGGTCCCTTAAATTACAAACGGTAGACAATTTGGTCCCTTGAAAAAATTGTTTCATTTTCGTCATGTAACTTACTAATATTAAATAAATATTTTGATCCTTCATATGTAAGTTACAAACTTTAAACACTTTAGTCCTTCATATGAGGGACCAAAATATCTTCATATTTGTAACTGTGTCCAATGTTCATAACTTAAGGGACCAAAATGTAACAAAACAAACATAAGGGACCAAATTGTATAACACTTGTAATTTAAGGGACCAAAATGAAACAAAACAGACTTAAGGAACCATAGTGAAACTTAAAAATAACTCAAGGGTTAAATATGTTTTTGGTCCCAATAAAATCGGGACCTTCTAAGTTTAGCCCTTACTTAATTTTAATAGTTTTTTTAGCCCCTATAAAAAATTTCTGCACGTAGTATTAGTCATTACTCAATTCAAATTTGTTTAATTATGCTTATACTCTTAAGTTTTCGAAAATGCTTTTGCAGACGTGTTAAGAACAATACTAAAAGTTCCTCCGCAAAAAATTATCGCAAAATTTGATTTCTACGTCCATATTTTTGTTACTTTTATCTTGACGTTTTGTCATTTTAAAAAATACATATTTAATTCATTTCATTTTTAAAAATTCTAAATTTTAGTAAATGAACCTTTCATAGTATTCTAAACTTGTCTCAAAATATTCGCTCAAAATTTAGAGTTTAAGTATAATTAAACAAACTTCGTATTAGCATGGACTAAAATTATAAGTAATTTTTTTTGGTAGGGACTAAAAAAACTATTAAAATTAAGTAAGGACTAAACTTAGAAGTTCCCAGTTTTATAGGGACCAGAAACATATTTAACCCATAACTTAAAGGAGATGCATTACCTCTTGTCTAGCCAAATTCTGATAAAATGTAATATAATAAAACTCCCAAGTGTATCTTTTAATTATTAATATGTGTGTAACAATGCCTACCAGCTTCTGCCACTAAGATCAAATTAAGCTTGGAATATGCAGATTTCAGTTGTCAAGGTTGTTTATTTTGGAATGCCACGGTTGAAGATGTTTTAGACAATGATATTGGACTTGATTCTCAAGCGACTATCGGTGTAAAAGTAGTAGATAACAGTGCAAGCAAGACTCCTAAGTTCAAATATTAACAACCCCGCCATATGGGCGTCTTTTGGTTTACCCCCTAGGAAAAAAAACTTGGAGATTCCCGAAGATTCTTTGGTTCATACCCCCAAGCTATATGACTGGATTAATGAGATGATGTGGCACGCTGATGTGTAATTTTTTTTTAGTTTTGATTATTTTTAAATTCCACATGGCACATATAATAAATTTAAAAAAAAAAATCATGTTTAAGATGTGAAATAACTAAAATACCAAATAAATTTTTTTAATTTGGTAATTTGTTTAATGCCAAATTAAATTTTTTTTTTATTACCTCACATATATATAGAATTAAAAAAAAAAAATCAATTACATCTTCATCTTCTTCCCCACTCACTCTCTTTTTCAATCTCCTTCTATCATTATTTTTCCAGATTTTTTTTTTCCTGACTCTTTTACTCCATCTCCCTTCAAACCCAGAATTTTTTTTCACCTTCATCATCACTAACAACAACAACAACACAACAATCTCCTCAATCTTCTCCAACAACACATAGCAGCACGCACAACAGCAACCCAACAACAACAACATCAAAACACCAGAATTCATGAAAAACATCAAATTAAAAATTCCAAATTTTTTTCTCCCTCTTCTCCTCTAGTGCCTCTTCTTCTCTCCTCCTTCATCATCTTCATCAACACAACATCAATAACACACAACAACAACACCTAGAAAACCTTAATCATTCCAATTATTTTTCTAATCTCTTTTCCTTTTCTTCTTCATTCTTTTCAATTCAAACCCTAATCTCCAAATCTGAATTTAATTCAAACTCAGAAACCAAAAAATGGAAAGAGATGAACAAAGAAGAAAAAAAACCCAAGAAAGCAAAATAAATCGTGTACTGTTTTCATGGTTTTCGGATCTGATATTAAAATAGATTTGGGATGATTAATTGAGAATTATATGAAGAGATTAAAGGGAGAATTCAAGGAATAAATTGAATGAAAGAAAAACAGAAAACCCATCAACTTTTTATTTGTGAAGAGAGAGTTAGATCTGAGAAAGATGGGATAAAATGAAGGATGAAGATGATGCAAAGGGGAAAAAAAAGAACATATAGAGAAGGAAGAATGGGGACGGGAGTGAGAGGTGCCATTTAATTTGGGAAAGGGGAGTTGTTTCCCACCATGGGAAAGTTATTTTCAGCCATTAGATTTAAGAGGAACATTAATTTTATTATAGTCTATCCACACTATATTTTTCCATTTGTCTTCATCCTTTACCATTTCCATCTTTTCACCACAACCAGCAAACTGAACAACTCCGGTGGTCACCTCCGCCACCACAAATGGTAACGTAACCTCCACCACCTCTGGATATCACTAATAGCGACAACAATTTTATAAGCATCTTTGAAACGAAGATCTATAAAGCTGGAGGTAACTTTGAATCCACTATCCAGAAATTGATTTGTGCTGCAACCGTACATTCATTGATATTTGGTGGGAGAGATGAAAATACAACCTACTTATTTTATCACAATCCAACTTGACATTGACCATGTAGACTAATTAAGGAATAATTGGATAAAAGTTTAACGGCCAATGTTGAAATCATATATAAATAAGTCCTTTGGTGGGAGAGATGAAAATACAGCCTATTTTAACATTGACTATTTATTCAACATTAAAATTGAGGAATGGTTAAATCATGGGCTGGACTGAAATTGTATTGCAAAAATTTAGATCTGGAATGCAAAGTTTGAGACGGTGGTGGAGAGAGGAAAGTGGGGATGGAGGAGAGAGAAGAGTGGTAGGAGAGAGTCTGAAAAATATCTAGTGTTAAGAGTCCATAATAATACCATGTTCTTCATTTAATCCAAAAGTTAAGATCAACTTTCCCATGATGGGAAACAACTCCCCTTTCCCAAATTAAATGCCACCGGAGTGAGAAGAGAGAGAGGAAATTTTTGACAATTTTCATTTTATTTTAATGTTTTAATTTATTAAATTAAGTTTTTAATAAAATAAATTCAAATGTAACAAAAAAAATTGGAAAAGAAAAAAAAAGCCACGTCAACGTGCCACCTCATTGATCAATGCACAGTAAGCGTGCCACATAAGCTAATTTGTCCAGTCACATGCTATCAGGGTTCAAAACCAAAGAATCTTCTAATGGCAGGGGGGGAATCTCCAAGTTTTTTTTTTACAGGGGTATACCAAAAGACCCCCAAATGGCAGGGGGGGTAAAAGCCCATTGACCCTTAACAATTTAACAAAAAATCCTTTAAAAACTCTTTTTTCAGAGTGATGCGATAGTTAGAAAAGGAACCGCTTTAACAAATTATTTCACTTCCAAAACATTAAAAACTCTATTTCCTTCTGTTTTAATGTTCGGCAAATATGCTATATTGTGGATCCAGTTCTCACCTAAACGAATAAAACAAAATTTCATTGACACAATTTGAACTTCAAAATCATCAAGAGACCATCAATCTTCCGGGCTCTTGATTACAACTTTATAAGATTAACATACTATGATGGTGTGACCATTCGAGGGAGCTTTAAAATTGTTTGTTTTTGGTTGGATGTGTTTGTAAATGCAACCTAACCTGAGAACATGCTTCTTGATGTCTTCCAACTGCACATAGAAGATGAGTGCCAGAGAGTGACCTGTCAGCTCTCACCATGTTGGCTGCAACAACCTAATAAAATATATCTCATTAATACATGAAATATTTTTTTGAACACTAACGATAATTTGTATTTTGATGTCTAAACACACACATGCACTTCCCAGTTAAACTCACCTTCACTGCAAGCTCATGAAGAGATCTTGAAACAGTAGAAGAGAGAGCTACTGCACGAAGCGCATTGACATAGAAGTAAGAACTCTCCGGAGGTGTAGAAAGCAATAAACTAACTGCAGCTTCTAGATTTCCAACTGATACAAGTCTGATAGCACCAAATTCAAAAGGAATTGAAAATGAGAATATAACTAGGAAAGTAATAATTCCACCTGAAGTATTAAAGAAAACAAACTTTAAAATGGTTTCTGTCGCAGAAGTGTGAGACCTAATACAATGTTTTGTACGTTATGATTTTAAGTAGTACAGCACTTAAAAAAATTGATGGATTTGTACTACAATCACTTAAAGAAGTCAAGCTAAGCCATATAATATCAATAAAATGATAGAAGAAATGATAGATTTACTTACTCATGTACACGTTTCTGTATAGCCTCTTCACCTTCTAATTTTTCATGCCAAGAAATACGCTCACTGGCACTTTTCCACAACTCTTCTTGGTCAAAAGCCATCAACCTTTGTTGACCTTGACTCTGTTAATCCAAAAGCAAAACTCACTAAGAATTTGAAACTCAACATTAACAGCAATTCTTTAAACAACAATTGAATGTGCAACGATAAAAGGTCTGTCATGTGAAAGAACCACAAAAGATGCTATAAATAAGACCTACAATGCATCTCTTACCATGTCTTCCGTTGGTTTTCCCTTTGATGATATCCTAGACAGTAAAGATGTTTCATCAACCTCAGAGACAGGCTCTGTTGTAGGCCCTTTTGACGGTGGCTTTCTTGATGACTTATTAATCAAATGTTTAAGCGCTTGAGGAAGCTGTAGCCAAAACAGAGCTTCTGAGGATTCACCAAATACTGTGGCCGCAAAAGCAAATCTTGCAGCACAGCCTTTATCCACAATACTAGCATACAACTTGGCTCTCTCATCGTCAAGCATGCAACCTTAAAATGGAAATATTAGTAGTGTTTTTAACACTGAAAGTATAAAATCTTAAGTGGAAGAATTCTCATAATTGAAATTCTGCATAAGAAAATAAAAACCTTCTTTTCGATATGGTTCCAATACTTTTAGAAGCATCTCTGGCACCACAGAGTCTCCAAGAGGTGGTATGTTGATCATGTATGTGCGAAGATCCCCCGTCGGTGAAGGAGCTCCTGGAATTAAGTGAGGCCTTTTTCCTATGGTTGTACTACAAGTATTAAACCAAGATGGTTTAACACCCAATTGCAAAATCATTTGCAGTGCCTGCAGATATTTAATGAAACACTGAAAATAAATAAAGAGCTGATATAATTTATATTTATACAAGAGTAGTAATTACTCCCTCCGTCTCATTATAAGGGTCATGTGAAGAATATCTTGCTGTTTCAAATTATATGTTACTTCAAAATACTAAGACAATACTTCAAAAAATACAAGACAATATTTTTCTTTCAATGATACCCTCATTTATTTAAATAGTCTATCCACCAGACTACTCTACAACTACTACTTTCAACTAGTCCAATTAATGTGATGTTTTACTTTTTCACAAGGGTATTTTAGTCTTGACGCAATTTTTTTTCTTCTAGATTCATGAAAGCCAACCTAAAATCAATGTGACCCATACAAACCCTAAGGTGCTTACACTGTCAACCAGCAGTAGCCTCATGAAAGCCTTCAGCCTCCACTCTCCATCAGAACTCTTAAGCCTCAATCTTCCATCTACTTTAAACTAACCTCTCATTTTCTTCATGATCTTAAAAAAAAACACTTCTGTTATTTCCTTATCTTTGTCACTCTGTTCTCTTCTTTCTGTTATCTTAAATATGTTTTTATGGTTTGTTATTTTGTTTTTTTCCCTCCACCGGTCCAATTTTTATTTGAGCATTTTGTTATCTTCATTTTGCTCTCATGGTTCTGTTTTTGTTCAACTAGTACGCTTTTGATTTGAGTATATCACACTTCCTACCCTTTCGTTTATCCACTTCTGTTGATTTTTTGTTTTTTAAACTATACTCCACAGATTTTTTGGTATGTGTGTGTGTGTGTTTATTTATTATGACCGCCACGCTTACACCATGGGTAGCAACGTCATCAACCATATTATTATGGCAGAATTTAGGCTGTCCACCTTGAACTGCCATCCACCATTGATAGTTGGTAGTAGACAATGAGAAAATATAATATTTCGGTTGTTTAGTTAAATCAGTAAATTTAATATTGGCATATTACCAATGCATGTGGTGAAGGGAGAAGTATGGGACAACATATAGGCATTGCTCGGAATCTCTCCTTTGTTTTTCTGATCCGGGGTGCAGAACCAGATCGTTTGTCATTTCTGCATGAAAAGAAAAGTATGTGTCATTCATAAAGTCAGTCAATTATAGAAATTTCCTAAATTGAAACAACTTTTATTAGCCATGTGGCACCTATATAACAAGACTTGGTGATTGATTCACCTTGAATCTCTATCAGAAGATTCATAACTCTAAAATGTTAAACATGATGAACTAAATATCAATCGAAGTTGCACTTTGTTGAGCTGAAAAATAACTCCACGTGAAAAGGAATATTTAATTATTCAAATTTTCTAATTTCTTTTATATTCCAAGCAGGTCCAATTCCAATACAAAATCCTTCCTACATACCTTTCCCTTCCTCTTTGGTATGTAAGTTATGTATGTAACAAGTGAGACTTGGAGAGGCTCTTTCTTATCCGAGAGTGAGAGGAGCAAATCTTAATCATTCATAGATGGTCAAATTTTGCTCCACTAACTCATCCTATTGATACACGTACATTAAAAAAAAATCGCTATAAATTAATAATGTTGGGACTGTGAAACTTTATTAATTTAGAGGGGGAGTAATTAATTGATAAACTAATAATATATTAATTCAAAGAGTGTTTTCTTGATTCAATGATTACAGATTTAATTACATACAAAATCATTGTGTATATTGTAACAATCATTTGCGTGAAGTATTTCTAAAATATTCATGTACATATACAACAACAATCAAGCCTTATCCCACTAAGTAGGGTCGGCTACATGGATCAGACGATGTCATAATGTTCTATATCCCACTAAGTGGGATGGGCTACATGGATCAAACGACTCCATAATGTTCTATAATATACCATATTTCTATCCAACTCATTAATCTCTGGATCTTTATTAGTAGTTTCTCTTATAGTTTTCTCAAGTCTACCTCTGCCTCTAGTGATTTGACTACCCTCCGTCTAATCTACTCTTCTTCCTACAAAATCCACGGGTCTTCGCTCTACATGCCTAAACCATCGAAGTCTAGTTTCCACCATCTATATATTGATGAAAATAAAAAATAAATGGTATTCGAGGTATGATGATGAAGGGAACTACTGCACGAACAATATGGAAATAAAATCTTAAAATCATACCCGGCAAAGATTTCTCATCTAAAAGGTGTCCAAACAGAAATCATGGCCAATCAAATACATATAGCATTATGTGAGTAGAAGAGAGATCACCGCACATCGACACAAAATAAATCATGGCTTGATGAAAAATATCATTTAAAAGTTGTCTAAGGTACAAAACCAGATATTCTAGAGAAGCGATCATCTGAGTACCTTTCAACAAACTTAGAAAATGGGAGAAATTGGAACCTGTAAAGGAAAAATAGGACCAAATCCCTATGAAGGTACTTTTAATATGGAAGAAAATGATTTGTTTTACAGGTTACAAGCTGAATATTCTCTCGCAACAACCTATACATTAAGAGATTTAGAGGCAATATTTTCACACCTAACCTATACATCTAATCCCACCCAGTAGAAAAAGGCTTAGCAGCTGTTGTTGTCAAAAGGATCTAAATGAAGGAACAACTGAATGAAATGACATTACTTATGCTAAGGCTATTTTTTTATGAACATTTTAATATCAAGATGAATGTTTTCATAATTGCTAAAATCTTGTTCACGTTTGAGTCAAAAAAAAAAATCATTTTCCTGCATCCAACGTAGTCTAAGGCTCTAAGCCACAACAACAACATCTAGACCAATCATATTTTGGTAATAACACTAAAGAAGGAAGGAGCTGATCACTCTTGACTCCTTAGAGTAACTTGCGGCACTTACACATTAATATCAACAAGGCGAAAACTACCATCTGCTCCAGCAATGCAGAGTACCAGTGGATCATTCTTATCAGTTCGCAGGGGCAACCAATCAAGTTCCAACACAAGGGTTCCAGGAAATTGAGGTTGCAAAAGTGAATTGGCCAAGGGGTCAGGCGAGTCCTGCAAAAAAATATGTTTAGAACTATGATCAAATAATACAAAATTAAAACTGGAAAGATTAGTTGCTTGCATAAGACTGCTCAGTTTCATAGTGCTCAATCCCCAGTAAACCAAATTAATCAAAGTTCTGAACACGCTTATCAAAAGAAAATCAAATATTTAATATAAATAAAACAAAAACCAAACTGCACCTATAATCCAGAAAAAGTAAAATCCTATCTTACCAAATCAAAAACAGAAAAGGTATTATCATAAAACAGAACAGCAACACGCCCCCGGCTATGGTCCCCTGGTACAAAAGGTGAGAATTTGATTCGACGAATTCCCTCTCTATGAGTGTTGAATGAGGAAGAATGTCCAGTTGTCACGTCCCACCATCTTATGTTCCCCATTCTGTCTCCCATGACCTGAAAAACTTAATTAGTCAAAACCATCATCCAATTTAGAACAATTTTGGTTTATTGTTGAGGCATTGAACCAGTTCTAAAGTAATAATGTATACCACATGGGGCAAGCGGTAGGCCATTGCAGTTATCAATCCATCTGATGACACAAATGAAGAAGAAGGCCATTTTGGTCTGTGGACAACGCTAACTTTATCAGATAAAAGAAAACAAACGAAGAATTGCAGGAATAAGTTGTATGTTAAGTAATGAGGAGGGATATTTTGACTCCAAGAGTAAGTTTGTTAAGTTACTTCACATCTTGACCTTTAATTCTAATATCAATTAATGGCTAAGATTGATTAATAATAATTGTTATAGTGAGGTTTAATGCTTCTCCGTACTGGAAAATATGAAAACATCAAAAAACGCTAATCATGGCAAAAACACCCAAAACACTTTTCACAACCAAACGACATAAGACGTAAATACTCTTTTCTCCTTTATAAAATTAATTTATTTTAGTCCCTATATTTAAAAATAATAGTATGCTTTTAGTCCCTCTGAAAGAGGAAAAAAATTTAATAGGGATCAAAATCAAATTTTATAAGAACCAAATATATATTTTACCCCAAAATAAAACAACTCTTTTGGCCTAAAATACCCTTATTGTAGTGGTTAAATGAAACAATTGTTTAATTAATGTATTGGTACTTGAGATAGCAATTAATATTGGGATTGTTAGAAACATAAATCATGATTTCTTAATAATATTATACAGCAACAAATAATTTGAGACAAATCAAAATTCTAAAAGAAACGTATCATAATAAGATGGAGGGAGTAAATCAGAAATTAACCCTATGCTTTCAATTGTGATGCTATAGCGGACTAGCGCTGTGGCGGCAGTGTCCGATAGCAATTAATATTGGGATTGTTAGAAACATAAATCATGTTTTCTTAATAATATTATACAGCAACAAATAATTTGAGACAAATCAAAATTCTAAAAGAAACATATCATAATAAGATGGAGGGAGTAAATCAGAAATTAACCCTATGCTTTCAATTGTGATGCTACAGCGGACTAGCGCTGTGGCGGCAGTGTCCGACGCGACACGTTTGGCCAGTGATGTGCTTTCAAGAGGTGTGGCCGTCGAGGCATATATTTGCACAGTTCGCGCATTTGTTAATTTCTTAAGTGCTATATTTGTGAATTAGGGATTGCAGAAGAAATTTCTTAATTACCCCTCTATTATAACCATTCTATTTTGTTTTTGAGGGTATATTAGTCATTTTGTTTGAACTTTAAGTGACTTTATTTCTCTTCTCGAGTGCCTACAATTCTCACATTTTGCCTGTTTTTCTCCTTCTTCTGCAAACAGAGAACACAAACAGTTCTCCTGCAAACAACGAGTACGCGAACAGTTCTCTTCTGCGTACACAGAACCAAGGCCCTCTTGCCTCTGCTCATCTCCTTCTTCTGCGAACCATATTAAGTACTAAAACTAATATGTGTCGAGTCATATTGGGTTTTTATTTTCAATGTTAGTGACAAATGACCAAAATTAGTTATAATCATTAAGTACAATTAGCCCTTTAATTTTGTGTACTTTGATTATTTATGTATCCTATTGAGATTTAGGTTTAGTTTGTATACTGTTTTTAAGTCTTTGCACAGGCGGTTATCCCGCTATCTACTATACCGCTACAACGATTTTGGGGTCCAGCAAGGAGCACTGCTATCCAATATTAACAACATAGGATTAAACCTTGATAACTACAGAAGCAACAATGATGAGGATTAAATAACGGTTGAACAAATTTACTGGCCAATAATATGGAGTCAATATATCATGATAAACAACCCCGTTGCAGTAATGCACATTTTTTCTCAATGGAAAAGTGTTAACACCTGAAATCTCGAATTCTCCGACCATGCACTTCAAAAACTCCAAGTGCTCCATTCACCAGAGCAAATGCAAAACTTTCGGAAGTATCATCTTGTGATCCCTCTGCACTTGAACCCTCTTCTAATAAAATATAAAATTAGTAATCAGCTTATTTTTAATCTTAACAAAATAATAAAGAACCAATAATTCTAGACTGGCAAGTAGCAACTATTTGGGTAATGTTTAAGCTCTTAAAACAAATAACCTACTTGAATCTGATGAGGAAGTCTTTGATGGATTGGATGCCTCATCTGAAGCCCCTGATGTTTGTTCCTTAGCGGGCCGTGGAACTGTTGGAAGGGTCCATTCCAAAACCGTAAATGGAAGAGCTAATGATCTAAGCTACATAGAGATACCAAGCATTATAAATCTTCAGGTAAAAGATCGTATAGCATCAACCAGAATATATAACACCTATTCTGCAGACATATGAATCAACCTTCCTAATCAAAAAAACGAAAAACATAATAAAATGAAGGGCTTCAAAATTAAAAAAGAAAAGCAAGTTCAGGCACCAATCAGGAATAGAGAGTAGCTTGTATGAACCAAGTACAACCAGCAATCAAGGAGAAAGCATTAGAGAAAAACTAGATATGGGTCCAAGTAATGGATTTTTTTATCAGGGAGGTTAAAATACTAAACTGCAATACTGACTTAAGAGAGCAATATTTATCCTTGTCCATTTTTAAGAATACGTTAAATCATATGAAAAATGAAAATATCTTCTAATATCTCAACATTATCTTAGAGTATCTTAGAGATCAATATTCATCCTTGTCCATTTTTAAGATTTCATCTTTAGATTAGTTTCTTATCTTTGTTTATATATATTTTAGTTATCATCATGATTTGTTTGCCTACTTGGTTGGTAGTAGGATAGGACTCAGTTCTAGTTCTAGAATAGTATAAATAAATAGAGGTTAGTGATTATTCTTTTGTTTCACCAATCATATCAAATCTAAGTCACAATTCAGAGTTTTCTTTCTTTTCCCTCTTTATCTAAATTAAAACCCTATAATTTCAACAACTGCACAAGATATAACCAAATATAAAAGTTAGCGAAAGCCCTTTGCTTTCAAAATTATGAGTCAACAAAAATAAAGTATCACCCGGAACTTTCACATGTGATTGCACTCAAGACCATATATACTTCAGACAGTTATTGCATTACATTACATACCAGAAAAAATGATATAAAGATGAAGAACTTAAATGGCTGGGAGTCCCATGTGCATACCATGATAGGATTCTTAGTCATTGCCCAAACTTCCACAGGTGCATCACGAAACAAAATTAGAAGATACCTGAAATATTAGGGATATCAAACTACTGAAAACCATGATGTGATCACAATCATCAGTTAAGATGGGTGAAAGAAATGCAAACAGCTCTAACAATCCCTCTTCAAAAAAGAAAAAAACTTGTTTCCCTTGCTAATAAGTTTTAGAACCTTAGGAGAGCAAATCTTGAAAACAAAAATTACTTAGCAATCAGCGTGGTGGATCTGAAAAAAGAGAAAAGATGGATATTGAGTTCCAAAACACACTTCATCTGCACCTCAGATCACCAAATTTAAAGCACGCCCAGAAACATATTTACATCCTTTAGGATCCCAGAGGTAGCATACGAAACACAAATACTTGAACTAAGTATGGTTCACTTCCATATAAACTCTAGCTTTCATTGAACCACTAAATTCCATTCTGATTGTACAAATTGTTTATATTTCTGAGCCATGCTCATCAGGGCTTTTATGCTTTGTATCAACACATCAGTATAGAAAACAAATAAAAGTGGGGAAAAAAGGAAGATTCAGGAACTAAAGTAGTAATGAATTAAATGATCATAACATAGATAGAGCTTTGAGATTCACCTTCCAGATGAAGATGTTCTCAACGCTCTTATTGGAGCACGTTCTGGCTTTTGCAAAACTCGAAACATCTTGTTAAGGCCACTTCGAAGGCAGGTCACAACTAGCTTGTTAATATATCCTCCAGATTTTTCATTGGCCTGAGTCAAAAAGTATAATGATGGAACAAGCTTGTTAACATAATGATGGAACGAGAAGCATAAATGCTTTACAGAAGTATGAAATATAACTAAGTAAGCGATACACGATACGCACAAATCATTAATTATACAGTAATGAGCCCAACATAAAGAAACAGACTATGTGGGGACTACAGAAATAAAATAAAATATAAATCCATAAACAAAAGTATCAAATCATATACCTGAATATAAGAAAATGAAACCAGTCTGGAATTTCCTAGCCATCTTAGTCCCCTAACAATACCATTATGTACACATAAACTTGATGTAACAGCATTGGCAGAAACATCAACAACCTCTATCGTTCCATTCTGTGTTCCCAAAGCAACCAGGGGAACAGCTGCTGCAGGATAATTCCCTCCACCTTCAAATGACATTAGCCCATTAATAAACACAGATAACGTGGTACGCATAATTACAATTTACATCTATAAAAGTGTAGTACTAGACTTGAACAAATATGTGAGTTGATAGAAAAATGAACTAACGGGCCAGGGTAGCAGTTAGAGAAGGGGTTGGTACTGCCAGCATAGTCACTGTTGAAGAGAGAAGCTGAAGCTGTCCAACTAAGTTAATCTGCATCAGAAGGAAAAGGAAGGGATGTAAACATCAAAATTTTGAAACCAACACAGGAAATCTTAATAAGTGCTACATTGCATTTCGACTTAGTTTTCCTGCATAGATAAGCCAGGAGCCAGTTAAGCGCAACAGTTATGAGTCAAATGATAACTCTAGCTCTAAGTTCAGAATATATGATCCTATTATCTACATTTAGGCAAAAAAAACGTTGGAATGGGATACATAACTGAAATATAAACTAACTTTTCCACATAGAAAGATCTTTCATAGGCAGAATAACTTTGATTAACCCATGAAGTATCCTAAAATACTATAAACATAATATAAGTCACCTTAAAATAACCTTAAATGAGCCTTAAGATTTTCAACAACAAAATTATGTTTACCGTTAAAGTAGATTTGCCCTGTTTGAATTTCTGCAAATTGTGTCTGTATATACTCAGATCGTACAACTTGTATTTATAATAGTCTTACAATAAATACATTGAATGGTTAATCAATAAGCACTAACATAGGAAGTTGTATATTTTAAGCATATTAACAATTAATCTAGGAAGTTGTAAGTATAAGGAATATCTACATATTTACTCAATTCTAACACCCTGCATTAGCTCTCTCTCCTCTGCTTCGAAAGAAAACTTAATCTTGAGCATTTTTCAGTTGATCTGGAGATATTCCATCCAGAGACCATATATATAATGCACTGTGAATATTTGAGTTACAAAATGCTTTATTTTAAGGCTCATGCTAACTTGTGCCTAGGGCACAAGTTAAGAAGTTAAAAATAGAATCAAAGCATAAATTTGGTCTTGAAAATATAAGATTTAAAATTTCTAAAACATGAAATGCCTTAAGGGCACAAGTTAGCATTTCCCTTATTTTAATACTATTTGTCTGTCGTAATTGAGTTACAAATGAATTAGCTATGGGCAGGCACACACAAATCCAATCTGAAAATAAAATATGATGGATATTCAGTGGTTAGAGTGTCTGTCTAGGTTTTTCTTTTCCTCATTCTCCAATGTCTATCTGATTATAACAAATTTTATTACAATTACTTCTCATTGTTCACTAAGAAGTCCCTTTTATAGGCATATTATTACTTAACTTACACTTGGCAAATTCAATGATATGCCTGCTATAACTTGTCTAACCCACATAGGATCTAAATACGTAGTACTATAGATGTACTGTCATGAAAAATCATGTTCTAAGTTAGCCTTATAAACTCCCTGCAAATTAACCATATAAAAATTTCATTAAAATATCAAGAATCAACCTAATATTTTGGCTGACGAGCCCCCTTTGGTCTTGAATCAAAACTACACCTAACCTATTATTGTTTTGAAGCTTCCTAGCAATTATACCAACCCCAAAATAAAAATAAAAGGATATGGGGAAACCTCAGATGTTGGTCTTGACTATCGGTTCAGCCTTTCCCAATTGATTGAATATACGAAGCAGAAGTAAAAAAAAAATAGACAAATGAAACATTTTTAAACTACATTTGATAGGAAATGGGGAACTTCAATATTTGGTTGCAACTATTTGTTCCTCCTTTACAAATTGGTGAAATATATGATGCAGTAGCAATAAAATATTACTGACATACTAATATCACAGACTACAAGTAGTGAATAAAATCAAGTTAATACTAAATATTGTTAAAACCGCATTTTTTTTGTGTGTAGATAGTAGATGCAATTATTAAGGGATATAGTTAGGGATTTGATTGATATTCCCCAACTATTAAGAGATACTATATCTTTGTGATTATAAATACACTTCTTGTGTAGTCTTATGACACAACATTCCAAAATAATATTTTACATGGTATTTTAATTTATTTTTTTATACCAATTATATAAAGAGACCTCCAAAGTTTACCACTAACTACTAATACTAATTTTGGTAAGACCTTTTCTGGACAAAATTACCCTTGACACCTCAGTTCTTTTTCAATTCAAATCTACACCATAATTAAAGGCTACTCCAAAACTAACTATCAGTTTTATTAGGACATTTACTCTTGAAAAACATAACCTTAACAAGTCAATTCTATTTCAAATTCAAATTAGGTTTAGATAACATATGTATTATTATAAAACTGAAACAAGATATTATACAATAATATAAATACGCATACGCACACACAACGAAATATAATAGAGAAAGTGGATAGACGGGCACGTAAAAGCCTGTGTTTCCGCTAGTTTATATAATGAATAAATAAATAAATTCTATCATAGCACACCGTGTATTTGCTTGCAAGGGCTTGAAATAACGCAGCATGCAGGTAAACATTGAAGTGATCAATTTTTTAAATCATTAAACTTGTATGTCGGGGTATAAACACTCCACCCCCACACCCCCAAAAAAAATAAAAAGGTAACCACTGTTTAAGGTGATGATAGACAAATTAAGAAATAAATTAATGTTGTTAAATAATTTCTTCTGAACTGTCCCATAGAACCAAATGGTGGGGGTATAAACCAAAGCAAGTTTGTGAGTGCAGACTTACCTTCATCGAAATTTCTTCATGGTTGGACGTTGAGCTTGGTAGGCGGCTTCTATTATCATTGGGATGCTCCTGTGGCCTGCCTACATTTAGTTCCCGTCCACCAGCAATAGATACCATAGTGTTAGAATTGGCTCCATCTAATGCTACTGTGCAATCATCATTGACTAAGCCCAGCTTCTTATCATCCTTTTGAGTGTCTGCATTCGCTTCAGCAGTCAAGAGCCAGTCCCATATTTTCCCATCATCAGATATGGAGATCAAATGTATCTTAGAAATAATCTGGGACTCGTCGCAAAAGTCAAAAGGATTGTCAAAATCCTCATGAAGGTAAGGAGAACTGGGTATATCAGAATAATTCTTGCCAATGTTCTGGAGAGTGGAATCTGATTGGCATAAAACGACGGAAAGTATCGAAGGAGAAGGGACAGAGGTGCCAACAGATGGCATTAACTCTTCCATCGAATACATAGTGTGTACTTGTTCCCCACTGTGATCACATACAGATAAGTATAACTCTATTAGAGAAACACACTTGCAAGTAAATTAGCTAAACTCTGATTTCAGGAAATGAAGAGACTGGAGAGGGAAAGGAGTGTGAGAGACCAGAAATATATGTAGCATATACTGGATGCATAGATATTTTGGGCATCATATACTTAAGTACACCCATGGCCCAACAGTGCTTTGAAAGGTCAAATGACATTAAAAACTAAAAATAATTAACAAAATATAAAACAGAGCAATGCAAACCCAATATGGTTACTGAAACAGCTCAGAAAAGGGAAATACACAGTTAAATCATAGTTAGTTATAAACAATCAAATGATGCTGATCTGTATCAGGCCTAGAGTTGCATGCGTCGATGAGTAATACCCTTGGAAAACTTATAGAGAGCAAATGACAAGTATAAAGACAATAGGAAGAGATAATCATTTTTCTCATTTATCCCCTATAACAATCAAGGAAGCCACCATCACGTATACAATCTCCTCCTCTGAACATTCATCATTTGTCCACCTAACGTAAAAATTCAGTTCTTGGGAGCAAGGGAAGATAATTCATATAAAGGACAAACTCACGTCAAATTTCAGTATCATCATACACGTTTATCAAACACGCAAATACTTGCAATAACCAAAAATTTGACAAACAAAAGTAGCAATAATAGATTTAATATATAAAAGAGAAAGCTTCTAGTTACAATCAACAGATTCTGCCAGCATATACGAGTTATTTAAGCATCATTATATCACTCTATCACAAGTATATATGAAACTATCAATCACTAGACTGTATTTGACAATGTGTGTGATATTGATAGAAAAATCATCCGAATGTCTGAATATAAGAAAATTCTAAGACAAGAAACACTTACGGTTTCCTCTTCCAGGTGCTAAGCTTGCCATCAACATGAGCACAGTAGATCCACTCGTTACTAGGATCGGGCAAAACATCTAAAAACTTGCCACAACCACGAGGCAACGACGATGCAAAGATCACACACTCGTACTGCAAATCAAACACAACCAACTCCCTCGGAAACGTAACAAACAAAATGTGCCTCCAAAGCTGAGAGAATGCAAACCTAGCTACATGAAGAGGAAAAGCCGCAGAAGCCGGTGCTGCAGCACCGGTAAAATCTCTTTCAAGCTTGGCCAATTCAGTAGAATCAGTACGAATCTGAAGCTCCTTGATAACAACACTTTCCTCAGAATCACCAACATGAAGCAACGATAAGAGAAAACCTTTAAGACCTATCGCGCAAATTCGTCTCGAATCAAACGCATCACGACGAATACACGAAAAATACTCGGGCGAAGCATCGTATTTCCAAACACACCGTCCAGTAGAACCGTTAAACAAAGAAAGCGTAGAAGGTCCGGTAATCGCAGCGAGTATTAACAAATCAGGCCGCGCCTGAATCCAACAGAGATCCTGAATCCCTAACTTCGAATCAGTTTCAAACCATAGAATCGCGGATTTGAGACGAAAATCAAGAAGAGCAATGCGACCTTGACGATCGCCGGCGGCGAGGAGGAGGTGAGAGGAGGAAGGCTCGGAGGAGAGGAGGTGGCGATTGAGAGGGAGAGGGATCCAGCGAACGGAGGTTACGAACGGTGCAGCGGAGGACGGTGGTGGAGGGATGGGGAAAGCAGAGAGAAGTTGCATTGACCGTGTGTCGACGATGGAGATTGAACTGCCGGAAGGGAATGCGAGGAGGCCGTTGGGGTTTAGATCTGAGGATCCGAAGTTGTTGCGGCTTGATGGACCTGGGAGCATTGATTCCCATGATTCTTGTGGTGATGATGATGATGAAAATGGTGACTGTGGTTGTGATGAGGATCGTGGTGATGCTCGTGGAGATGAAGTTCCTAAGAACATTTTTTGGATTTTTGAATTCAAATTGATTTGGTTTGATTTGATTTGATTCAGTGTTGGTTGGTGTTTACTAGTTTCTACTATGTGTTATGCAGACACACGCACGAATAAAGCGCGGAACGTTCCTTTTCTTTCATCGGTTTTGATTTTCGTTATTTTACTGCAAAGGGAAATCAAAGGAGAAAAAATCGCAACAATTAATTTAGTTACTAAAAAAGAATTGACTTCTACGTGAAGTAGTACTATTGTGTTTGGTTTACAAAACAATAAGTATTGGACAGAACAGTACAACACAAGGCAGAACAGCACATGACAAATTTTTTATGATATTGAGTAATTTTTTGTTTTATACGAATTTTTAGGGACAAAATGCTATTTTGGTATTTTAGACAACTTGTTGGACAAAAAGTTGTGTTGTGGTTTGGTGAGGGACAAAAATATGAATTTTGTCTTGTCCCTTGCCTCCGGTTTGTCCTGTACCTGAAACAGTTTTACAAATCAAACACTGGACAACTAAAGTTGTTCTGTCCTGTCCTTCATTTTTTTAGCAAATCAAACGCACCTATAAATTAGGAACTTCTACCATGAATTTTTTAATCACATTTCCGTAATTCAAAAGAAATAACAAAATGTTAATCTGACGTATTACTTATTGTATGTCTCTCTCATTAACAAATTTTAGCAATTTTTATATCTAAAAAAAATCTTATTTTGTTAATGTTACAACCATATTTTAGCTAAAGGTTAATCAGACCGTGATGTTGTGAAATTAGTGACACTAAACTAACAGATCTAAAAATTAACAATTGTCTCGAGAGAGTCTTTATGGAAAACTTTCTTCAAACAAAATTATGAAAAGGTTAAAATATGCTTTTGATCCTTGCAAATATAGCGAATTTGAATTTTAGTTTTTGGTAAAAAAAAATGGAAATTCATCCCTGCAAAATTATTATTATTTTTTTAAATAGTCTCCGACCCCACTTTTTTGATGATTTGACACTTTTTTGCTTAAGTGACACTTGTTGACACTACATAACCTATACACGTGGCATTTAATCTAATTTAAATAAATAGAAAATAAATTAATAAATCAAAAAATATTTTTATTTATTTATATATTAGTTTTTGTTTGTTTTAATTTAAATTACTTGCTCAACAATTTTTCATCGTCAACCTTTATCTTCACCTTCAACCCTTAGAAATTACACAACTTAAAGCCATAAATTCATCCAAAAATTTAGAAATTCACATAAATTCGAATCTCATGCATTGAGCAACAACAGAAAATCATCATAGACTCTCCAAAATCATAACCACCACCTCCGTTGTCACCATCTATGGAAAACTCTTCTCAACTCTCATCATACTCCTCGTCCAATCAATTCAAGAAGCCAAAACAAAATCTGTCAAATCGAAAACGTTTTCTGCTCCTGGCTCTACTCTCACTTCCAGAAACTTCGACGCTAAACAACACCGCATCATCAAACTCAAACGCTTTGTCGATCGATTGGGTCAACGTTTCCAATCATCCAACATCTTTCTTCTCAAATTCACCATCGGCCGACTAAACTTAATCAATCAGAAAATAACACAACACAGATCTCAAATATTCAGAGAGAAGAAAAAATGTTCAACCAATTTAGATCTGGACGTGAACCACCATTAACACCTCCACCATACAACCGAATCAGATTCAAGAACCAAAAACATAAACTTTCCTTAAAAACTAGAAAAGGGTATCATATGTAGACCACCCAAATCATAAATCAACCATGTTTTTTTTTGTAGAACAGGAAATTAAGAAGGGGTGAAACAAAAAAAATAGTAGAATTTGACAACAGGAAGGAACGAAGGTGTGGGTAGTGGTTTTGGAGATTGAGGTTTTGAAGATTGTTGGCAATAAATAAGGGAAGATTTAAATGATTTTTAGAATTGAATGAATAATATGGATTTTAGTTAAAAATTGAATGAAATGATTTATGAAATTAGCGGAGAAGGGGGTAAAGAAGAGAACTTGCATACATGTTTTGCTTGGTTTCAAAGCTTTTTTCTTCCCTTTTTATTTTAATGACTTTAAAGCAAACAAAAATATATAAAAGCTTTTTTTTTATTTAATTTTTTATTTATTTAAATCAGATTAAACGCCACGTGTACATGTTATATACAATCAGCAAGTGCCACCTGAGCAAAAAAGTGGCAAATCATCAAAAAAGTTGGGTCAAGGACTATTTTAAAAAACAAAAAAAAAATCCAGGGATGGATTTCAAAAAACAAATTTACCAGGGACTAAAACTCAAATTCGCTATATTTGCAAGAACGAAAAACATATTTTAGTCTTATGAAAAATATCAAGAAGGAATATGTTGTTCCCAACAACTTGATGTTTAGATTAACCTCGTATCTATTTGATGTTTGACTCTGACTTTTTAGATGACAACCTAAGACATGATTGTTGTAAATTTTTCATCACTATTATTATTTTCAATTTAAGATAAGATAATTATTTTCAATTTAAGATCTTATTTGATGTATGTAGTAGCTAATGATGGTACTACTTGGAGAAAGTATATCATCGAACACATAAAATTTAAGTGTCCTTATCATGTATTGATAAATCTGTCATTATCATAAATGCAAAGGGAAAGATATTAAATTTAAAATGATGAAATTTGAAATTATTACTCACTCCATCTCAAAATAATTGTCTCTTTATAATATCAATGTAACATTTATTATTTTTTCATTGTCAAAAAAATTATTTTTTCCACTATTGCACCCTTATTTATTGAATTTCATTCAACTTAATTACTCCACTGACTACAATTAATAAAAGTATTTTAGAAAATTATTCTAATTTTATCATTGAAATCAACACAATCAATAATTTTCTTAGACATCATGCACAAACATTAAACGATTATTATTGATGGATGCACTGTTAATTAGAGAATATAATTTAAAAAAAGATAACTACTATTAGATTATTAGATTGAAAGATGAAGCAAGTCATTTATTTTGAGAATTCAATTATTTACAAATTTGTCACTATTGTAGGACAGAAAGAAATTAATGCTATAAAGTCTATTTTTCTATGATTTTTTTAAACATTTTTCTTGGTTATGGTGTGATGAAAATATTGCAACCCTTGTCACGAGACCTAAATCTCACAACCAGATATTTATTCTATTATCTCTTTCTCGATTAAGGTGGTGGAAATTGGAACAATAGTGGTATCAAAAGTTGAATCTCATAATCAAATATACATTAAGTGGAGCATCGTAATCAGATATATTTTGAGATGAAATTGTTACAACAATTGTTGTAACAGTCCGATTTTTAGCTAGGTTTATTTTAATTATTTTTATTATGTGTTTGTGTGTGATTATTTGTGCTTGTGTGTATTTAATTGTCATCGGGTGCATTTACGTGGGTTTTCGTATTAGAAGGGTATTTTGATAATTTTGTGAAGATGGGTAAAATTATAATTTTAGTGGGAATTGCTTTTAGTAATTAGTGAGAATGGTTATTTCATTAAATTACTAGAGAGAATCGAGATTTTACCGTTAGTGACACTTTACCGTTATTAATTAAAATATCGTTTAGAGTGTAGTAATATTTTTGGTTTGAATAGAAATGGGTTAAGCCCACTAGAAACTAAGTTAAGCCCGTTAGTAGAGATAACACTAGGGTAGTGTTAGAAGAACCAAATCATTTTCATTTCACAAAATATTTATAGAGAGAGGTAGAGAGAGAAAGAGGTGAAGAGAAGAGCAAAAGGGTTTTGGAGAGAAGAGCTTAAGGAATCAATTGGGGTAAGCTTAGGAGCTGAATTGAAGCAAGAGTTGGGTTAATCTTCTTCTAAGGTAAGGGGGTTAGTTATTATCACAATCATGTAATTTTGCATTTCCTCATGTTGTATGAAAATGGGTTGATGAACAATTCATGCTAAATTCGTGCTCTTGCTGTGATGTTATGTTTGTATGCATGGATTGATGTTAGTTGTATAATTGTTGGTGAAATTACATGTTCATATATGCAAAAATGATAAGTTATGAAGATTGTGCTAAATTGGTGAATTTCTCCTAAGTTGTTGTTAATTTGAGTTGTGATTCTTGTTCAAATGATGTTATGAATGTTATTTGATATTATGATTGATGAATAATTGATTGGGTATGTATATTCATGGATTGATGATGAGAATTTGAGCTGTGTTGGTGTTTTGGTGAAAATGATGAGTTAGCTCAAATGTCAAGTGTTTTCAAGTTTGATTGTGTCTTTATAAGTCTTTTTAGTCATAT
Organism: Medicago truncatula; assembly: GCF_003473485.1. Taxonomy (NCBI): domain Eukaryota; kingdom Viridiplantae; phylum Streptophyta; class Magnoliopsida; order Fabales; family Fabaceae; genus Medicago; species Medicago truncatula. The sequence goes on along the minus strand of NC_053045.1, from coordinate 55,477,583 downwards.
TGATCTATAAACATGTTCTGGGAACACATTTGGGCATTGAGGGATCAAAATTTGGGTTTTGGGGTGAAAAATGGTTCAAACCCGTGAAAAATTATGTAGAAATAATGACTGTTCGCTTAAGCAAACCGGAAGCGAGATGTAAGCGAACAGCTACTGTAAGCAGTTCGCTTAAGCGAATAATCGTTCGCTTAAGCAAAATGCCTTTTGACAACATTTCTGATTTCGCGTTCTTGTGTCTTTTTCACACGTTTCTGTTTTGAATTGGACTTTGGTGTAAACATGAAAGTTGTAGATAATTTTGTTAGCTTTCTAATGGCCTTGGTTTGACATCCAAATGATTTTTAGAACTTGAGATATGATTAAATTACTACACATGGGTCATGTGGATTTTTGTGAAAACTTATCATAACTTTTTCTTTGAGCTGTGGAACTTTTCCAAACTTGATATTGTGTTTAATGAAGTACTTAGAGTGAATAATTGAGTATGCACTTATGTATTTGGAAATGTGAATGTGTTGATGGTTTGAGATATAATTTTGAGTGGAAAGGGTTCCAAACCCATAACTTTTTCTGCAAACCTGTGAAGGTTCGCTTAGAGGTTCGCTTAAGCGACCTGGTAAGCGAACATTCATAGTCTTTTCTGGGTTCAGTTCGCTTAAGCGAACTGTGAGCGAGCAAGTAAGCGAACAAAGTGAGTTGCTACTGTAACTTGTTCGCTTAAGCGAACCAGGTGGTCGCTTAAGCGAACAGCTCCAGTCTCAGCCACTTTGATCTTTTGTTCCGGGTCTTTGGGGGCCAATCCGAGTTTTCTTAAATGATGTCTTAAACATGTTTAACCACTGTTAATCCTCCAAAACCTACTGGAACAATGATTGCTTGCATATACTTGTAATTTTTGAAATGAGTCTTAACTTGTGAAATTTTGAGAATTCCAAACTTTGTCGAAAGCAAATTTTGTAATCTAATAAGGCTTGCAAGTGAACCTACAGCTCATATAGACTTAGGTGATGCTTGCAAGGGTGGTCAATATCTTAATCAAAGTAAAAATGACATTTCGGGTGGGAAGTGAAAGGTTGTGAAAATGGGATTTTTCTATGTATACATTGTCGATTAAGATTGGTTAATTGTTTTAACTTGTCTATGATTGTTTCGTTTCAAGTTGGTACGGTGAAATGTTCATATGGTTAAGTGAAATTGTGTGAATGATAATGTTGAATGACATTGTTGATTATTGATAATCATGTTTATGTATGATAAATTGTAGATGTTGAATATAATATTTATCATGAGATGTTGTTTTCCCTCTTACTTGGAATATGAGAATGCCCGAATTGGTGAACTATATGTGATAGTTGATGTTGAATAACATTGTGGATTATTGATGATCATGTTGATGTGATGATGGTGAATACTATGATTTATTTGTGTATGGGAATGTTTTCTTGATAATGCAATAATGTGGAGATAATCAATATAATTGGGTGTTGTCCTATATATTGAGGTTGAGATTGTGAATTGTTGTCGCATTATCGAGTCCTTATACATGTCCATGCATCATAGTCGTTGTTGCTGTAAAAGGGATGACTCTTTTACTTCGAGATTATTGTAAGGCAGGTGTGAGCCCTTACAATCGATGTGCAAGTGGCATCGAAAGGTGACGACCTTGTTGAGATTTGGTACCACATGCATTTATGTGTCAATAAGTTCATATCATAACATGAGTCTTATGTGAAATATGTGATTGGTGATGAATTGAGATGAATGATTATTGATGATGTTTGAGATTGATGATTGTGAATGAATATTTGTGAATTGATATTTGTTCCTGATACATATGATTGGTGATTGTTCATGATGTATATAATTGATGATTATGTATGAATAACTGTGAATTGATATTTGTTTATGACACATGTGATAGATGATTATTAATGTGAGATATTGGGGTTCTGATGTAAGTATTGTTATGTGAATATTTTTATTGATCAAATGCATCATGTAATTGAAATGTTCGTGATAACTGTTATTGGATTATGATAATGTAATGCTTACCCCCAGTGGTTTAAACCGCCTACTTGCCTGTATGGGTGAGTAGACGTTGTGCAGGAGTAGTCTCGGTGAGTCTTTGCTTGGGATATCGGGAGCTTCCTCCGATATCGGCGTCGTGTCGGCTCTGATCTAGGCTTGTCGTGTCGGTCTAGATTAGGTTGTCATATTTCCTTTGGATTATTATATTTGTTGATGACTACCCGTATGTTGGGGTTTTGAGATTTATTTTTGAGACATGATTTATTTGCTCATGACATGTATATATTTGATCACTCTGATTTATATTCCGCTGCGACTATTGAAGTTCATAAACATGTCTATCGGTTTTTGAATATTGAATAAGACGTAATCTCTATTTCTTGAATAAATGTATTATTCGCATGTTTAATTGCTTTACTAGAAGTAGGGTGTTACAATTGTCATAAGAGTTGAACCTCGTAGCAGTAATTTAAAATAGATTTTAAAAAACATTACATGTAGTTTTATTATAGTGTTCGATTTCTTATCAAATGATAATTAGGTCATATAAAAGAGTATAATAATTGCAGTGTCCTTACAAAATTTATAAAAATACCATATTTTCTTTGTTTTATTCAACACGTTAGTTATCTTCCATGTTTTTCTTAAAGTGGTATAAATATCTAAGGTAATACTATTTTTTAAAATAAGAATGTACGTATATGGATGGAGGGATAACAAAAGAATATATAATATTTACTAAAATAAAATATAAAAAAAATCATAAATAAGAAACTAAAGACATAAATAAATGTAGTTGATATTCGTCGTCTATCGTTAAAGTGATAACTCATGAAATTTATTTATTTTTAGAAAAAAATGTTATTAATTTTACGTGTTTAATCAAATATTTATTCAATATATAATAGATACATGTATAACAAGATATCTATAATAATATATAAATGAAATACATGATTTTGAATAACAATATATAAAATAAATATATGATTTTTTTTATTGAATTTTTTATTATTCCAGTTACATAACTAAAAAAAATTGTTTTAAAAAATTAATAATTGTTAGTGTTATTGAAAAGGATACAATTTTTTACTATATTTGTTCTATGATTGGTAAAAATTAAACATAGTTTGTCACTGTCTAAAGTCCCAAAGATTTATATATAGAATTTTAATCAAAATCAAAATCTTTTATAACAACATATAAAGGGAATACATGATTTTGTTGGGTTGAATTTTTTATTATTCAAGTCATACTCTTAAAACAATGTTGCTTTTGCTTTTAAGGATGCTACATTGTTGGTGTTATTGAAAAAGAGTATGAATTTTTATTATGTTTGTGAAATTATTGGTTATAGATAAACGTAGCTTGTTACTACTCTCACCCTTCCTTTTTAAATGTCGTTTGATAGTTTAATAGTATAGTTTTTCAATTATATCATTTTTTATTCACTCCTACTTGTTATTTTTCAATAAAACAAATCAATGTTATCGATTTAGAAAACTCAATTTTCTTTTTTGTTATCTGCAAATTTAAACAAATTTTTGTTAACTATTATAATGGTTTGATTAATAGTTGAAATTCTATAAATAAGATGAGTAACATTGCTAAAAACGATGTTGAATTTTACAATATTTTGATTAAAGAAGTTGGAGGAAAATAAAAATTTCTAATCGAACAATAGAGTTCAATTTTGATTAATGTGAAATTAAAATAAATTTTATTTTGTTTTGCAATTATTAAAAATATGTGTACATTATTTAAACTATTGACAATTGTTTATTATAGAAGTGAGATAGAGTGTATGTAAAAAAGGTAAGATTTTTTTGAATAGCGAGGATAATTAACAATTGATTTTTTTTTTATATATTTTAGTAAAGTGATTATAAATTTTTTTTAACAAGTAAAGTGATTAATAATTGTTTGCTATGAGAAAAAGTTAACACATTAAACTCATTGAAAAGAAAAATTGTATGCAATAATATGAATTTATTGGTATATTAAAATAAAGGTATATATGAAAAAGCTTTAAAAATCTAGTTCTTTAATTTGATGTTATTATTCCAAAGCGACAATTAAAAAGGAATGAATGGGGTATGTAAGAGTTATAAAAAAAATTGCTTCACAAATAGTGAAGGTATATTATTCCATCGAACATATATAATATTTATTCTCGCATGATACACATAACTCAAATAGTGATATTTAATACATGGAAAATGAAAAAAAAAAATGTATTATATGTAAGACATGTTTGTATTCATGTGAGTAGTCGGTGTATATGTTTGTGATTGAAATCCATGATTTATAAAATCATGTCTTATTCACGACAACGAGAGAGAATCAATTGTGTCTGATTTAACTACTATTCAAAATTAAATTTTTAATTTAAATTTTATGACATATTAAATTTCGTTTTATAGTTTTCTAAAATACTTATCTTCGTTAATTGATTCAAGTAAGTTAAGAATCATGTCACAATATTAAAAAAGATTGAAAAAATATATTAAATATTGTAATGACTAATTTCTTAGTAAGATTTAATTTATTTAGTTTTTTTTATGGATTTGTTTAGTTCTTAAATTATTCTATGTCAATAAAAAGATTGAATTATTTCTTTATTAGGAAGGCTTTGTCAGTTTTGAGGAAAATAGTTAGTGATGTTATCTTGTATTGCTTGTTATGATATTTTTTAGATTTATTTTTCTCCTCTGCAATTTGATGTTTTTCATTATATTGACTCATGTGCATGCATAGTTGCTCTAGCCTTATTTTTTCCCTATAAATTTATAACTTTATTTATTTTATGTTCGTTTTGCCATCATGAGTTTTTTGTTAAAGCTCTAACACAGTGCACAAACGAAAGAATTCTAAAATATGAGAAAGAATTCTAAAATATGATTAAGACAGAGGTGCCATTACTTTAGTTGTAGGGGCACAAGAAATTTTAGGGTTGGTCTTGCTCAAGACTACTATATATATTCTTTAATTAAGATAGCAACAATAAATCAAGACATCAAATAAAAGAGCAATTTAATATATATTCCATAAGGCATACATTTTTATGTCAAGTTTAAACAACAAAAACCTAAAATATAATAATAGAAACAACATAACATTGACATAATTTATCAATTAGAACTGATGTAGTGATTCCACCACCATCAAACATCCAATAAAAGATTAAAACAAACAAAAGCCAAAAATTTGAGTTTTGTGGCTGTGTAGAGGGGCGGTCTCTGTTTTTTTTTTTTTTTTTTTAATAAGTTAAATTAGTTCACTTAAATTGACACCAAAGAGAATCGAGTGTGATACCTTATGGAGAAGCACACTCCCAAATTCCAAGCCATACCTCTAGACCAACCCAGGTGGGTTAGGAACGGTCTATGTTGTTGTTGCATTGTTGCAATTTTGTTGGTACAAAGGGTCCGTTTGTTTTTGGGTTTGTGTGTAGGGCTGGTCGCTAGTTCATTTGGTTTTGTGGGGCTTGTTCTAGTGCTTGGTTAAACTGTTCCGCATACTTACGACACTTTTGCATTGGTTTATTTTTTCACGAGCTTTTTAGTGTGTCTTGCATGAGCTATCAATTAAATATTTGTTGATTAAAAAAATTGTTATTTTAAAGTATTAATGCCACATTTCTCATCAATGTATCTTTATTTATTAAATTTCATTCTATTTAACTACTACTTCGTTATCTTCAATTAATAAAAGTGTTTTAGCCAATGAAACTAATTTTATACAATTGAAATTCATTCTGTAAATTATTTTCTTAACAATCATATATAACTCAAATATGACATTTAATCCGATAAGGAAGAAATGATACTGTGTTTGTAGCAATTTTGTGATAGAATGGTTTGTTTCAATTTACACAATTGGCATATGTTCAATCAATTTATTTATGAGAGAATCAAACATTCCTTTAATTAAATTAATTGACAACATCTATTATTTTTCACAAAATTAGAAATAAAAATTCCAACACCAATTGATAAAAAAAAAAAAAAAAGTGATTAGCTGAAGTTGGATTGAGAATCTTCACTTACTGTCCGTCCTCATGTAATAATCGAGTGATGGGAAGTTGCTTTCCACACCACATTTGTCTTTAGCCTTGGTACTATTATGCTTACACCCCCGCCATAAATGCCATCAAAATGAAATGAATTGAAAGGCAACAAAAGTTAGTACAACCCTTTACTAACCACAACATGACTCTGATATGACATGCACGATGCATCTATTGCATCTCCTCTGCTCTCATCCTGACCAAGTAAATCATCAAACAAAATTAACAAAAGACAAACAAAAATCTCACATATATATCACTTATGCACACTTTGGATTCACAACCAAACTTGTGTGGATACTAATTTAATTAATCAAACAATAATGTAATCATGTCTTTGGTTTATCAGCTTCTAAAGAGAGTCAAAATACAACCTTTGACCAAAACTAACATATTTTTGATTTATTTTGTACAACGTGTTTAGTTTAATTGAAATGAAATGCTATAATTAAAAATTGCATCCCTTTCAATTGTTTTTCACAATTAAACTTTATTGCTAATACGGGAGTGGTTGGGTGATGAAGTAAAATGATGCATAACCTTTGTGTTTATGCTTCAAAGTGCTATAGTCTGAAGATTGTGGTCCCAACTCTCAATCACTTATGAAATGAAAAATTAGCATTTAATAACTTAAAAGCTTAAAGCAAAGTTTAGGTAGATAATAATGTCTGAAAAATGCGTCACATGCATTTTAGCAATAAAAGAAAAGATTCACTCCTAACTGAAAATTAAACTACACGAGCATGGACATGGTTTGCTTGTTGATTGGGGGAAACTCACATCACAAAACCAACGAGGGAAATTGGTTTATGATTTTATGTGTTATCTTATAATCCTTTTACTAATTAGTTAATTATTTTTTATCTTGATGAAGTAATATAAAAAACTGGAATCCTGTACTTTTGAGAATATAAAAAGTACAAGTAAAAACAAAATAGAGAACTGTGAGGTGAGGGGGATTACACTACTGTTTAAAACTGTAGCTTTATTTTCTTCTTCAAAACAAGTACTGTACCCTAAAGAAAAAAAAAAGGGGATAGAACTTGAAAGTGGGATTGTGAACGTTACATAAAAACTGAAAAAGAAATTTGGCTTTGTGCAGGCAATGTCAAGAGTGGACATGACATGAAGGAGTGGGGAAGGCCCATACAGCGTCAGTATTGCTTCAAAGGCTGTTTTCATCACATAAAAGGATTTATTTACAGTGCTGAAGCTGCAGAATGTACCCGTTTACCCATCAATGTGTTCACTGCACATTCAATGCACATATTCATTCATATAATATCCTAGCAAAAAACCATATACTAAATATTATTTTTACTAGACATACGGGTCATGGTCCATTAAATGTATCATTGTCACGTCTTATTTCTTCATATTTGACCTTTGCAACACAATAATGTAACATAAACCCATATCATGTGGTGTACTTTTTAGGTAGCACAATATTCTAGCATATCCGAAACAACAGTGTTGTCTGTGGAATAAAAAACATGAATAAGAAACATAATTTAATAACCCTAGGGTAAAAATAATTTGAGCTAGGAACTAGGAAGGGTTAAAATTTGAAAAAGAATCTGAGTAGCTTTATTAAGGAAGAATGATGTACCTGGATTCTCTTTGGTTACTTTATATCGAAGTTGATATTAGTTTATGTTTTGTCATTTTCCTATATGTATGTACTACGAATATGGTGGCAATGTAATGTGTATGTATGGACATGCTTGTTCAATTTTATTTTATGTAGTAGTGAAAAAGTATAGAAGGGATGGGAGATAATAGATAGATACATAATAATGCATGTAACAACCCAATATTAAATATAGTATAGGGAGAGGGGGAGAATTTTAATAGACTTTATTATGCAGGTACTTTTTGATAGTAACCTAACCCTCCCACTCTCCTTTTCTCAAGAAAGAGGGTGTGACCAGACCCCACCCTAGACACACACATACACAAAGCAAAAAAAAAAAAAAAAAAGAAGATTGAAATGAACAAAACAACACCATCAAAGGAACAAATAAAAAAACCATGGGTAATTGTAAACCCTCTAAATTATTGAGGAAGACAAAAGAAAGAAAGAGAGAAAGCTACTACTACTACTGCCCCAAACAAAAACAGTCCCATTAGAAAATGTGGAATAAGAATAGCAATAACAAAGACAAGTGAAGCAAAGTGTAATTGACCCATCAAACAAACAAAACCCTATGTAGAGTGAGTGAGTGAGAGAAATAGAGAGAGCAGTACTGTGCCACCACCACACTGTGTTTGTTTCTATATACATAAAAAAAAAATTAAAATAATCACATTTCAAACTTTATATATATATATATATATATATATAAGAGAAAGTTAAATCAAACAAAATTTCAACATTAATTTTTGTTGACATATTCTTTTTTTTTATATATTGAACCGGAGGAAGTATATTAATAACAATATATTTTTTAGATCCAAGTCATTGGTTGTCAACAATTTTTATGTTGAGTCGATTCATTGAAAACTGTACTCTAATTTCAATTGAACCTACGCTATACGACTTGATGGATCCAAATTAATCAATGTTTAGGTTGGACATCGAGTTTTCAAGAATAAAAAAATATATGAAATAAAATATGTGAGTAAATATGTAAGTAAACTCCTCAAACAAAGACACACTACTCAATTATTTGTGTCCATTCCTTCTTCCCATATTGTTCCTGTTTGTGTTGTGTGTGTGTTTTGAAATTGTGAAGTTGTTGAAGATGCCGCGGCCAGGGCCAAGGCCATACGAGTGTGTTCGAAGAGCATGGCACAGCGAGCGTCACCAACCATTAAGAGGTTCCATCATTCAACAAATTTTCAGGTTCTGATCTTTTTTTTTTTCTCTCTTATTTTTCTTCATCTATGTTTTCTCTTCTACATTCTCTGATTGCACACCATGTGTTTGATTAGGGTTGTCACTGAAGCTCACACTCCAGCTACTAAAAAAAACAAAGAATGGCAAGAGAAACTTCCTGTTGTTGTTCTCAAAGCTGAAGAAATCATGTATTCCAAAGCTAATTCAGAGGTTTCTATAAACCCTTTTCTTGATTTTTGTTGTAATGTGGATTTTTTGTTTAAACCCTTTTGTTGATTTTGGTTGATTTGGTTTTTTAGGCTGAGTATTTGAACTCTGATACACTATGGGACCGACTCAATGATGCTGTTAACACAATTATAAGAAGAGATGAGACAACTGAAACTGGTGACCTTTTGCCCCCATGTGTTGAAGGTAATGAAAATTTTCATTTTTCTTTGGATCCATTTTTATGGGTTTTTGTAAAAATCATATTTTTATGTCTCATTTGGGATTTTCAGTGTTTTTGAGCTGATTTTATGTGTTATTGAGCTGGTAGTGTTGTGTTTTTTTAATTTTTGATTTTGTGGGTCATTTTTGTGTGTTGATCAGCTGCACTTAATTTGGGTTGCAAACCTGTTAGAACTTCGAGAAGTGATCGGCATAATAACCCTAGGACATATCTTGGTCCAAGACCTCAACAGCCTCCTTCAGGGTCTCCTAAACCTGTTGTTGGAAATCCCTTAAACTATGCAAAAGTGACAACTCCTGCTCTTTCACCGAATCATGTGTCGGATTCTAACCAGCATGTTCATCAAAATAGTAAGCCGAGTGGTTCAGGTAACTATCCTTACAATTTTCCGCCGAGTCAGCAGCAGCCATTGACAATGGAAGCTAAGCCCACGATGAATATGGGTTCAGTTTACCCCTTGTATTACAGTGGCGAAACCAGAGAGCCTCAAGCTCAAGTAAGGACTACTGTAAGAGATAATACTTCTTCAGACATGATCTTTGTTGGCAGACCGGTCATTACTCCAGTCCCTGAGCCTTCTGGAATTGGCCTATTGGAAAACTCCCGGTATGGTAGATTTCAACATGTTGCTAACAGAATTGTACAAGAAACAGCTTTAGGCACTCAGGAGTCACCAGGTGGGGAATGTGATTTATCTTTGAGGTTGGGTCAGTGTCTGCATCCTTGTTCAAGCGGCAAAAGTAGTTCAGCGTCTGAAATAGATGGCGTTGGTTTAGGTCTTTCTCAGGAGGGCAACAAGTATAGTCATATGCCTTTGCAGAGGAATAGAGAGCTATTTCTGTACCCTAGAGGAGCTGGTCATGGTACCATTGACTCCAGTTCTAGAGGCAATGTAGAGGGCGAAGATCAGAATTTAGAGGCGATGTTTCGGAAGCGCAAAGCACCTTTAGCTAACAATGAAGAGGATGGACAATTTTGCCGGCATCTAGGGGTCCCATCCAATCGTTTTACTGGTAGGCCAGGTTCGTAGATAGTCTTTTTGTTGTGTCATATATGTTTAGCAATTCAAGATGATCCAAAATGTTGTTGAATCCTCTTATGTAGACTCTCTGCTTGTGAAAAAATTTAGAAGCTGGCGTTGAGTTACTAGTTGCATTGCTGCAAATGTGAACTGTATATAAAAATCTTAGCTTGCTTTCTTTCATTTCTGCTTTGGCTCTTATTAGATTAAAAGAGAAAAGTGTGAAATTTGAACTTTTGAAATGGAGTGTCTATAAGCAACCATATCCCCCTGCTGAAGATTAAAGCAGTCCAGGTTAAATTTTATGCATGGCTAAGACATGACCAATGTGTATACTGTTATCCGTGCTATCCGCACCAAACCTGATCCTTTGTGGTAGAGACTTTAATCTGCAAGCTGAAATATCTATTTCTCAGCCAAGATTAGTTTCTTGACTCAAGTATATTGGCTTGGGAAAGATTTGTTTTTCATTAGCAAGTGATTGGTGACAAAACAGGCTAGTGACATTAATATTACTAGACAGAATAAACTATAACCGCGTTTAACTAAATCTGAAGCATAATTTTAAAATCAGTATTAGGAACCTAGGAAGTAAGTCAAGTTAGAAGACATGAGAATATTGTGAAATGGTGTCATTTAATGATATCCAAGGTCACCTCAAAATGGTAGAGGGTAGTTGCTCTGATTGTTTTCTGGGATATTACTGGAAATGAAGGTATTGGGGCTTAATCAATCTCAAATAAGCTTCTCCAACTTTTCATGGAGATGAAATGAGAAATTCCTAGGTGGCATACTGGCATTGCTGCCTACCATATACAACCCATTCACCAAACATAAAAAAAACATGTAATGCATGTGAGAAATGTAACGCTTTACACATGTCTGATATTGAACTGCCTAACTAATGAATTTTTTCTAGATCTTTATACTGATAAACTTTGATGTGGACAGATAACCAGTTTCAACTGTCTGATCAAAGTTCATTAGATGTTAGTTTCAAGATTTGGTTCAAAGGATACCAAACTGAGAGTTGTTCTAAAGCATGAATTGCAAGATTTTGTTTTACGATTGGTTGGGTTTTTGGTCCTAACATATGGGGAATAGACATCTAAGTCAGTAGTTGTCTTGTAATGGAATATACACTTCAAAATAAAACATGATTATTCTAATTGTGAATGCTTAGTGCAAGTTTACTTTTCAATAACGGTCACTATTTTCATTTTCAAATTATACGTGGGTGGGATGTAATCACATTTGGTTATGAGTATCATTTATAAAAGGAAAATGAGGAAAATGCTAATGAGTGCCGTTGGGACATTAAGTTTTTTTTTAATTTTTTTTTATTTTATTATAGAAAGAAATAAGGTGTATTAAATCAAGAATAAAGATGACTGGTAAATAACTATCAGGACGAAATGAAGATGAAAACTGTTACACATTACTAATACGAGGCCAGGAAAGGGTTAGAACATCTTTGTATATAAAAGGGACAAAAGAACCTCTAAATTATATTTAAAAGTGAAACCAGATTGTATTTACGAGATTGTTTGTTTATTGCAGAGTGAGTAGTATTTATACTCTTTGCATTAAGTTGTAAAAGTGAACCTTAATTATACTATTTTAATAAAAATATACATCAATTAAACACTTTGTAAAATTTTGATTTTTAATTTGTATACAAAACAAATTAAATCACCAAACTTTTGAAATAGAAGGAGTAATAAAGTTATGATAGCGTGAACCAATCAATTATGACAGAGAAAACTAAAATATCTTCCTTGCTGGAAAAACGTTACTACTATAACTCCTACAAAACAACTTCATAAATATCATTTGATTCTATGCCACATTTTAGACACACGTTTCTTCCTTGATAGAAGCCATAGTCGTGAGTTTAACCAATACTACTTTTGTCAACATCATGCATTAAGACTTAAGAGCGTTCCAATTCTTACGCAGGGCCATTATTGATATGCTATAGTATGCTGGTAACGAGGGTGTCATTATTAGTCACTCTCAAAAGCCAGAAGAGCATTTATCAAAATCATAGGTCCCATCCCATCGGGTAACGGGTGGTGGGGGGTAAAGCTTAGGGCCGGTCAAGGTGAGTTGTTTTGATAATGAATTGTGGCAACGGCTAATATGTATTCTTTTGATCTTTCTTTATTATAAATGCGATATGGTATTACAGAGGTCACAAGACTAAATGTATAGTGCTTCGACACATAAAACATAAAAAACATTAGTAAAAAGTAGAAACAACTTTTTATTATTATTATTATTATTAAAAAAAATATTTTTTAAGCGGTGACAACTAGGGTACCCATGGAAGAATGGTGAATAATTTACCCCAACCAATACACATTAGCCACATAAACATATTTTTAAGTGGTATCCATGAACTATCTTGACCCCACCAACAAATTGTTCATTTTCATTGGTTGGTGGGTAAATTACCCACCATTCTTCAAAGGTAATCTAGAAAAAACCTTTTTAAACATGTGTGCTAAAACTATACATTTGGTCTCGTGACCAAGTAAGATTAACTCTTATTAGACACATTTGCAAGCTGTAAACATTCAATCTGTTAAAAATCATGTTAGGTTTCACAATAGAAATCAAATAGGGGCGTTTTGGTAATTACATTTACAATTATTATTTGACGAGAATAAAAATAATTTACGTTTTTCAATAGAAATAATTTAAGATGTGCGTTGTTAACATTTTTCATAAAAGAAGAATGCTAGCATTTCTCATAGAAATAATCTAAGGGAATTTTGAAAGAAAAAAAAATGCAGGTAGAGTTTTGAAAAATACTATGACTTTTATTAAGGGGCTGTTAAATGTCAAAAAGTCAATCTTGAGACTTATAAATTATAACAAGGGATAATTTTTATCTTTTTTTTTTTAAAAAATAAAATAATAAAGGACATCAAATATTGTAGAAAACATTTTGTTTTAGATCATTACACCACGCAAATTCATAGTATTTTACTATAGACACAACACTTCTCTCGCGTCTTTTAAATTTTCATTTTTATCTCGTTCAGATTATATAATGAGATGTGGCAACAAATAATATGTATTCTTTTGTTATAACAAACATTAATAAATAAAAAATAGAAACAACTTTTTATTAAAAAAAGTGTTTTTCTATGAATGCATGCCTAAACAATTTAGTTTTGTGATCGAATAAGATTAACACTTTTTAGACACATTTGCAAAATTTAAGCAGCTATAACATTCAATTTGTCAAAAATAATGTTAGGTTTCACAATAGAAATCAAATATGGGCATTTGGTAATTATCTTTACAGTTATTGATTTGAAGAGAATAAAACAATTTACATTTTCCAATAGAAATAATCTTAGGGGATCTTTGAAAAAAAATAATGCATGTAGAGGTTTGAAAAATACTATAACTTTTATTAAGGGGCAAATAAATGTCAAAATTCAGACTTAGAGACTTTTTTTTTAAATGATGTCAGACTTGGGACTTATAAATTATAATAAGGGATACTTTTTAAAAAAAAAAAAAATAATAATAATAAGGGACATCGAATATTGCAGACAACATTTTGTTTTAGATCATTACACCTCACAAATTCAACATATCTTACTATAGACACAACACTTATCTCGTGTCCTTTAAATTTTCATTTTTATCTCATTTAGATTATAAAATTCAAAATCGAAAAATACGGTGTAGATTATATAATTTCAAACATGCATATAAAGAAATTTCAAAAACTTTTTTCTTTCCAACACTTGCAATTTCCTAACCTAAAAACCTCCAAAAACACGCATATGAATTTGAATTTCATATGTGCTTGTTATTGAATAACATATTTCTTTTTCTTCAAAACGTGTGTGGCTTCAAAATCTCAATATTTTTGCCCCAATGAATGTAATCTTGAAACAATTTTTTTATTTGTATCATAACCTAAAAACCTCCAAAAACACGCATATGAATTTGAATTTCATATGTGCTTGTTATTGAATAACATATTTCTTTTTCTTTAAACGTGCGTGGCTTCAAAATCTTAATATTTTTGCCCCAATGAATGTAATCTCGAAACAATATTTTTTTTTGTGGTGGTGGAGTTTGAACTTCGGACCTTATGCATTGTCCCTATCAACTGAACTAAGTTCACGAGGACATATGTATTTTAATTTGATTTACTGGGTAACACTCTTATGCTTGTATCGATTGATTTAAATTATAATTTAGTTTTTCAATTTATTATAATTGCATGATTCTTTTTCTTTTGGGTACAAATTGCATGATTCTTTATATGCGTTGACATTGAATTGAAGATGTTATTATTGGTGAATGTAATTGGATCTTTGAACAAAAAATAGATTGTTCTTGGTAATTTGTTGTGTTTATTTAAAATAACACACTAGACCTATTTTGATAGTACAAATAAACAATATATCATGTTTGAATTCAGTTAGATTAGTTTACTGCTATGCGAGTAAATAATTAGTTGTTTTTAGGGCTTTGGCCCTCTCTATCTAACAAAAGAAAAAATAGTTGTTTTGACTTGGTTTTAATGTTGATTTCGGTTGAACACAAATTTTGATGTCCAATTTTCTCATTGCAATTTTATAGTAATTATTATTAACTTAAGGACAAGAACTTTGTAACCCAAAAGCGTAAACCAAGCCATATAAACTAAAGAAATTTGACGACAGTTTCAACGGTGAGTGGGGGATGGAAAAGAAAATGGTGGTGGAACATGTGTGGAAAGAAAATCTAGTGTTTTTTTTGGGTTGCCGGGGCTTAACTCGACTTTGCATATGTTATGCATTGTCTCTACCATTTGTGTTAAGTTCACGGGGACAAAAAATCTAGTGTTTATAATAAGACTTATGCTCTTTATTTGATCTAAAAAGCAAAATTCAATTTTCTCGATGCGGAAAAATTTATTACTTCCCTATTATTTTTTATTTGGCTTAAATACACTTTTGGTCTCTCTATTTTAACATAATCAAAATTTTAGTCCTCTTATTTTCGAAACCACCATTTAGTCCCCCTATTTTATACTTTTTGGGTCTTTTTTAGTCCCCATCAATTTTGGTGATTTGTCACTTGGCATGCGTGTTGCTTTTTTTTTTAAGCAAAAAATTTTGGGGAGCAGAGGGGTCTCCTGCTGCTCCACCCTAATTATATAAAAAGTAAGAGAATTAGATTGGGGAACCATGAATCCTAATTTCTAAAATCCCCAATCTTCATCCATCATTTCTCTTCTTTACACTTCAGTATTGTTTTAAGGGTTTGTCTAACCTGTGCAACATTGCACATGTTAAGACATCTAAAAGTAGTAATTTTTCATTGAAAAACAAAACTTATTTATTAAAAAACTACATATTTAATATGAAATGCAAAAGTTCCAAGTCAAAGTTACCACTTTAAACTTCTTAACATGTGCAAATTTGCACATGATAGAAAAACTCATATATATATAATTGTTAATTAGATCTTTTTTCACTAGTAACCGTAAATTGGGGTGGAGTATAGCATGGGAAAGGAAAGTTGTTTCCCACCATGGGAAAGTTTTTTTGAACAGTTAGATTAAAGAGGAACACTGATTTAATCATAGACCACACATACCATATCTTTTTTACACTGTCTTCAATCTCGAGATTGAATTTCACCCACATCCACTATCACCGAATCCCATTTTCTTCACTGCCCACAGTCATAGAAACAACACAAATTCACACCAAGTATTTTTCCTCTCCCAATTGTTCTTAAAATAAGACTTATTCAAACTAATTACTTACTTATTTACTAACATCCAGTTAAAAAAAAAGATCTGCAGTTTTTTCTTCAAATAAATAAGTAGATCAAGGAACCACCATCCCCACCCTTTGCTCTCTCTCCTCCCTTTCCATCTCTGTCTGTTTGTAAAAATAAAAAAATAAACTCAGATTTGAAAAAGTTTCCTTAAACAACCTTCGCCGGAGAGCCATGGCAGACAACCGTGGGAGAGATTCATCTATATTATTGGTACAAATGTCTATAAGTTGGTGGCATTTAGTATACACAAATGCAAGATTTGTGCACCATGCAAAAGTTGTGCATATAAGAGCTGAAATCAATTCTGAGCCATTGATTTATTAATATAAAATTCCAACGGTTGAGATCTGTGCCAATTTTGTAACAGGTTACCTGCTGGTTTTAATGTGATGTTGGGTACATGCGGTCCCACCATGTATTAAATCAGAATATTCTATTCGTTTTTTTGTGTGGCTTGTAGTGGGTTTGGGCTGGACTATTTTCTGCTACCTTGTAAGAACATGGGCTGATATTTGCTGCAATTGCAATAACATGCGCTTAATTTTATTTTTTTTAGCACCTAAAATTGCATTTTGTATGTATATTTAAAAATCAGAAAATGTATAAAAATTAAGTAGAAGTCATTTTGGGAAATTGGTCGCTTGTAATTGGATTTTATTTTATTTTGGGAAAATTATAAGATGAATAAATTGTGTGTAATATTTGGTTAATAAATACACAATTTGGTTGCTATTATAAACTAAATTCAACATTTTAGGTTTTTATATGTGATATATATGACCACATAAATAATTTAGTAATTATCAATTTTTCAGTTTTTGTATTTTGATGTATTTCAGTTGTTGTATTTTTAATCTTGAGTTTTATTAATAAAATTGAATTATGTTATTTTCTATATTTGAATATAAATCTAGTTTTGTCGTTATAATATAATATTATTAATATTTATTTATATTATAATACTAATTAATTATAATAATAACTATAATAATGATTAAATACAAACGAAGCAGTGGTTATCTTTATAAATCAATTAACATTCATTAAAGTACTTTCCGTATAAGATTATTGCTATTAGGGTAAGAGTTGTGGGTTTAAGTAATCGTTGTGAACTTTTGATTTATCAATTAACAATCATCAAGGTAATTTAGATCGAAGATTTTTATTGTAAGGGTGAGAGTTGTAGGCTTGATTAGTCGATGAACAATTTGATTATTCATTGAACGTTCATCCAAGTACTTTGACTGCAAGATTCTTTCAGATGTAAGAGTTGTGAGTTTGATGGTCGTTATGACATCTTGGAAGTAGTTTAAGTTGAAGAATCTTGTCGTTAGGGTGAGAGTTGTAAGCTTGATTAGTCAATAAAGAGTTTGATTAGTCATTGAACGTTCATCTAAGTACTTTCACTGCAAGATTCTTTGAGTTAGGGTAAGAGTTGTGAGTCTGATGAGTCGTTATGACATCTTGGAAGTAGTTTAGGTCGAAGAATACTGTCGTTAGAATGAGAGCTTTAAGGTTGATTAGTCGATTAAAAATTGGACTAGTCGTTGAACATTCATCCAAGCAATTTGACTGCAAGATTCTTTCAGTTATGGTAAGAGCTGTGAGTTTGATGAGTCTTTCTGACATTTTGGAAGTAGTTAAGGTCGAAGAATCTTGTCGTAGGGGTGAGACTTGTAAGCTTGACTAGTCGATAAAGAGTTTGATTAGTCATTGAACGTTCATCCAAGTACTTTCACTCCAAGATTCATTCGGTTAGGGTAAAATTTGTGAGCTTGATCAGTCGTTGCGACATCTTCAAAGTAATTTAGATCAAATAAACTTGTCATTAGGGTGAGAGTTGTAAGCTTGATTAGTCTATAAAGAGTTTTTGTTTAGTCATTCAACGTTCATCCAAGTACTTTCACTGCAAGATTCTTTGAGTTAAGGTAAAAGTTATGAGTTTGATGAGTCGTTATAACATCTTGGAAGTAGTTTAGGTCGAAGAATATTGTCGTTAGGGTGAGAGATTTAAGGTTGATTAGTCGATTAAAAATTGGATTAGTCATTAAACATTTATCCAAGTACTTTGACTACATGATTCTTTTAGTCTGGGTAAGAGTTGTGAGTTTGAAGAGTCATTCTGAAATCTTGGAAGTAGTTTGGGTCGAAGAATCTTGCCATTAGGGTTAGTGTTTTAAGGTTGATTAGTTGATAAAGAGTTTGATTGGTCGTTGAACATTCATCCAAGTACTTTCACTCCAATATTCTTTCAGTTAGGGTAAGAGTTGTGATTTTAACCAGTCGTGCTGAAGTTTATGTAGTAGTTCAGGTCAAAGAATCGTGTCATTAGGGTTAGAGTCACATGCTTGATTAGTCGATAAAGAGTTTGATTAGTCATTGAACGTTCATCCAAGTACTTTCACTGCAAGATTCTTTGAGTTAGGGTAAGAGTTGTGAGTCTGATGAGTCGTAACAAACGGATGCACAATTCTTAAAATTGAATATTTTTTTTAGAAAAAGTGATTTTTTTCCTTAAAAAAACTATAACAAACAAACTTTATATCATGGAACAATTTAAGTTTTTTTTTTTGTCAAAGACTAAATTAACATGCAAGAAAATCATAAGGAAATGAATTAAGTTTTCGCTAAAAGATAAAAAACTTAATTTCATTTTAACCACTTTTTTTTGGGGAAATTATTTCACTTTCCCTCTTCTCCTAAAATAATAGAATTCATCTCCCTCCTTATTTAAGTATCGTGGATCTCAATCCTTCCATGTTTTGCATTTAAGAGTTGTGAGTTTGATCAATCGTTATTCTATCTTGGAAGTAGTTTAGGTCGAAGAATTTTGTCATTAAGGTGATAGTTATAAGTTTGACTAGTCTCTGAAAAAATTGATTAGTTGTTGAAGATATCATTTGTTAAAAGATATCATTGAAAACGTAAATGCAAATATGTTAGACTTAATATATTATTTATTACGTTGAACGAAGATATTAATAAAAAAGGTGGTGTTTTTTTTTTATTTTTTAAATAATAAGAGAATGATTTTTTCTTTCAAGTAAAGGTAATAAATTGAAAGATTAAATATGTTTTTGGTCTTATAAATATGTCAACTTTTCGTTTTATTCTTTCTAAAAATAATTAAATTTCACTTCCCTTTTCTCCCAAAATAATCAAATCCACCTCATTATTCTATCCCTTTATTTCACCACTTCCACATGCCTCCAACTTTTCCCTCCATCTAATTTTCACCTATTTGAGATGGCTCCAACATTCCCCCCATCTCATTTTCAGCAAAGCCCCAAATTAATAAAACACCTGCTCATTATTATTCATCTATCACCCAGCAAAGCAAAAACCAGCAGAAACATATTATCAAACCAAGTTAGTTTAAAATTAAATTATGGGTTCTTTCTCTTCTTCTACGCATGTAGAGTTTCTTAGGCATATACATCTTCTTCCTCTTCTTCTGAAATCAACTACTTGAAGAAGCTTGAAATCAAAGGTTGAATCTTGGAAGCTTTCATTAACTTCTGCAACAATTTCTAAAATACTAAAGTATTTCTAAAAATTTAATTTTTTTACCTCAATGTCGTTGGCTCCATTTTTATCTTATTTATTTCTTTGATTCAAAACGGGAACTATAACAATTGCAGTTATTGTAAAAAAAGAAAATGCAGTTTATAGTAAAAAAAATATTAAAAAAAATTGTAGTTTGATGCCTCTAAACTCAGATCTCCGAGTTCTAGTTCAACACGGTTTGCCACCCGGAACAAACTTCAGCATTGCATCACAATTATCCACAAATGGGTAAATGATTGATTTATGTTGATTTTTTTTTTTTTATGCAAAATGATTTATGTTGATGGTGAAGGGGAAAGTGGCAACAACGATTCTAAATCCAATTGAGGTTTCAATTCTTAAAATCACAACCCCTATTACGAATGAGAAATTAAAAGTGATTATTGCAACCCATCGAGGACCTTATACAACTAAAATCAATATTTATACAACTGATTTCATGTAATTGCTCTGATTCAACACAGATCATGTATTGGTACCTTCCACATATATCAAACCCATAATCATCAATAGATCCATCATGATCTACCAACCATTGAAGAAAAAAAATTCTTAATAAAAAAATTACAGGTGTGAGGTGAAGTTGAAGCAAGCGTTGGTATTGGAGCTTCGAGAAGGTTGAGGAGGGAAAGTAAGGAAGCTTTTTCGTTGTGGAGATTGTGTTTCGCTTCAACAGTGGTGGTCGGAACTCACGCGGCGGAGGAGTGTTGAGGAAGAAGGTTGCATGTGAAGGAGAGATGTGGTAGAGGAAAGGGGAACAATCAACCGCAGAGGGAGTATCATAGTAATTTTTAGCCATTGGATAGTGAAGCTCTATGGTACTTAGCATACACCAACAACATTGGTTCTTCCTCGCCAAACAACCCAGATGATATTCAGCAACATTTAACTCACTTTTGCAACAACCAAAGGAGGCAATGACAAGATTTTTTTTTTTTTTTTTTGGAAAAGCATATTGGACATTTAATTATTTTGATCGAAAATTATTTTTTATTTAAAAAAATAAAATAAAAACATGATTGAGGCTCATCGATCACTACTTTTTTGGTGAGCAGTTAAAGATTATCAACATCATGAAAAAAAGTTTTTCTAGAATTTAAATTTGGATTTAAAGTCAGAATTGATAAGATTATTATATTTTAATAAAACAAATTTCTTCATGAAATTAGGTCCAAAAGCTTCAAACTCAATCATCAATGGCTGCCACTCATATGTACACAAACAAGTAGCAGCAGAAAATCACTCCTCATTAGATTTTTTTTGAATGCTAAATCTAATTGTTATTGTCTGAAACTACTTATTCTTCATGTCAAGTATAGCAGCACGTAAACACAACGTCACAACCTCTACTTCATGTCTTTCTTCCCCTTTCACTTCTACTCAAACTCTTCAGCTGGGGTTTTTCCCTTCACGGCATCCTCTCCATCCTTTTCAATGCATGTTAATTTTCTGTAAAAAAAAAATAAAAATTGGGTGCCAAGAATTTAACAGCCACCGCTGCTACTTTCTGCCGAGAAGGATGATGAGTGAGCGGTGAGGTGAGAAATCTGTCGTGATTGCAGTGGTGTGTCCAAGCTGATAGCACGTATTTCTAAGGGTGGTGTGCATTACTACTTCATGTTTCACTTTTGGGGGGTGTAACCACCAAAAACAATAAAACCAAATATTTTCCATTATAATATGTTTTCTTTTATTATTTATTTATTTTCAGCAGGTCACCCCACCCCACCAAAACTGTCACCAGTCCATAAAAGTGTTGTTTGTGCATGGTGCACAAATCATGCATTTGTGCATACCAAATGCCACCCTATAGGTTTGCTGGCGATAGTTTCTAAAGCACAATTCAGTGGTAAATTTGTGTTCTTCTGTGCGTTGAAAACTAAGATTGAGAGGAAAGATGAATAGTGTGGTGGTGGTGGTGGTTGAGTGCATGAGTGGGGGGAATGGAAGAGAGATAATGTTGATGGATGATATAGTATGGACATACCATTATAAAATTTGTGTTCTTCTTTAATCTAACCGTCCAAAAAAACTTTTTCACGGTGGGAATCAATTTTTCTTTCCCATGCTAAACCCCACCGTAAATTGGATGTCAAGTTATTCTTTTGTCATTTACCTTGTAGGACAATTTTAAATTTTAATAATTTAAAGTGTACTTTTCTACAAGGGAACATTAATGATCTTTCCAGATCCTTTAATGCACAATGACATATATTCTAGTCGTTTCAATTAGGGACCACAATCAAAAGGCTACCAGTATTAGTTTAGCTAAATGTTGAATCCCGTGACCTCAACGGTATGGACTTTTCTGTTGAATGAAATGGAAGGTAAAGACTAAAGGGACTTCCAAATGTCACCATTTCCTTTATCACACGACTTTTCTCCAATCAAATTACTAACCCACATGACTTTTGAAAAATCAAAGAGGTTAAGTTATCAACCCTCATCCTAAATTCCTAATTCAAATTTCAAATAAAAATATGTCACATTTTCTCCACTACCACCCACACACAACGTGATTGTCACCTTGGTGTATTAAAAATTCATTCAACCCACTAAGTCCTTCTTTTGTATCACGGTAGGTACTTTAACAATTGTAAAACCTATTTATAAGGAAAAGATCACCTCACCTGCAAACATTTATGTGATATGATATAACACTATTAACACACTTCTTTACGCTAAAACTAGACGATACGATTCAAGTTATCTTATAACGACTAATTGATAGTAGGTGATCCAACTAATCTTAACCATACTATTATATCATCTTAAAATTTGAGTTGCATCTAACTGAATATAAGACCAACGCTTTTATAACCTTTACAAAAATATAATAGTTTACCGTAATTCTGATTGTCCGTGTGATATCAATCATAAACCAATATGCATTTTCAATTACAACTATCGCAAATAACAATTAGTATGTTTATTTCCCAACAAAAGTGTTTATTTATTTATTAGCATATGATACCAAAACTGTAGTAGATGAACAGAAATCTAACATTATTGTAAAATGTCCCAAAAAAACACAATAACAAAATAGAAACCAAGAATCACACAAATAAATCAAGAACAAATAATCCTCCTAACTAGGATCTCATCTCATCTCACCTCTCTAACAGAAAAATGTAGCTGCAATTGAGAGGACGGTGACAAATAACCCGGCAACTCCAAGAGACGCGGCACCGGAGTTCTCAGGAGGTGGACTGACAGAACCACCTGGAGACTGGGATGAAGGGGTGACAGGAGACCCCGGTGAGGGAGAACCGGAAGCAGAGGGTGGAGTGGCACCGGTGGAAGGAGAAGGCGACGAGGCAGAAGGAGAAGGTGATGTGGCAGGGCTGCTGCTACCACTACCAACATTGATGGAAAGCTTTTGGCCTGCAGAGCAGTGTCCAGGAACACCACAGATATAGTAATGAGTACCAGTTTTGTTAAGTGTTACTCTCACTGGTGGGTTGCTGAAAGTTGCAATTGGAGAAGTTGAGTTGCATGAATCATACTTTTCCTTTGTCACTTCTTCCACGTTGTGTGCATTCAATTGGAAATTGAAAACTGCATCATAATACAAGTTGATCAATAATTTGCCTCACAAAATTATACATCTAAATCATATTTCCACAACAATTTTAGACACCTAAATTCAACAACTGGTTAATGCATTTCACACACACTTTTAAAGCAAATAGTTGATGAGTATATCAATCAAGAGATCAGATATCTCATTACCATGTATTGAATTTTATTAATCAAGAATGGGGTCCTCTTGTGTGAAAATCACTGTATGATATGATCTATTTTCCTATTATTCAATTCTAACACTTCATTAATGACATGTGCAAGATCTCTAATTTTTTTCATCTCCAAATTAAATCCTAATATTTAATCATAAATAAATTTCTAAATAATAATGACTTACCAAGGATGTCTCCAACTTTGAAAGACTTGCCAGAAGCCCAGGTTGTATAAGCAGCAGTACCGTTAGATGGAATGATCCAGCCAATGGTGTCACCAACGGTGTAAGTAACACGTCCAGTAGCAGGAGCTGGAGCAGGTGTTGGTGAAGCAGTAGTAGATGGTGCTGGTGCCGGTGTAGCGGCCTTGGTTGGTGCCGGTGATTTTGCTGGAACAGGGGTAGGAGCTGGAGTAGCCTTTGGTGGAGAAGCACTTGGAGTTGGAGCAGAAACAGGTGAAGCAGAAGCTTTAACAACGTTAATTGAAAGTTTTTGACCAGCTGAACAATGACCTGGAACTGCACAAATGAAGTTCTGTTGTCCTGTTTCGTTCAAAGTTACGGTAGCTGGACTGTTTGTTAAGGTGAAAAGTGTGTTTGCTCCATTGCAACTATCGTAAGCTGTTTTTGTTACCTTAGCCACATCATGTTGTCCACTTGCATAATTGAACACTGCAAAATCAAGTTTACCTTAAAACAATTTTTATATAAACGAATCAAAACGACAAGGGTCTGAAATATATTATTTCTTACCTAGAGTGTCGCCTACGGTGAAGGTTTTGTTGGAAGCCCAGTTGGTATAGAATGAAGCACCGTTGGTTGGGATAGTCCAACCCGTGGTATCACCAACCACATGTCTAGTTTGTGCAAATGATCCATGGAACAGGTTTGCAGCAACTGCAAGTAGAACAAAAACAAGAACATTAAAGTTCTTTGCCATGGTTGTTTGTGTAGTGTAGTGTTCTTAGTGGTCTCGGGTCGCCCCTGTTTTTATAGGAATATGCTTTGCGTTTGTTTGGTTTATTGTTCTTTGTTCTAATAAAATGAAAGAACTTAATTTGTAAGGACAAATGTTTTGTTGGTATTTATAGGGAAAAAGGTGCAAGACTTAAGAGTCGTTGGCGTTTAGACGGAGCCTTCAATTTGATGCGTTCCAAGATTATGGACAAAAAAAAGCTACTAGAACTAAGACACGCTCATAGAGAGACTTAAATTTTATTTATTTAACTCTGATACTCGGTCTAAAGATAAGTCGATATCGTTTTCACTACACTAACAAAGTTTATATAAAATCAAAGCAAAATCACGTTAATAATGATTATTGACATATGAGAGAGTCGAATCTAAGGCCTAAATAGAAGTAAATTATAGGTTCCAATCCTTCACCACTAGACCAATCTTTTTCGTGTAGATAGACTAAATTAACCTTTGAAATGTGATATATATAATAGGACGGTGGATATGTGTGTAATTTCACAAAATAAGTTAGGTCAACGAAATTAGTGTGTTTAGACTTGCGGAGATTTGAGACTTTGAAGGAAATAGAAAAATAAAGCCGCGTGAGACAAAAGAGGTAAGCTAAGTTCACCAAATCAATTTGACTTGTAGCGTTTGCTAGGTTCCTCCAACTCCAACTCCTTTGTTTTTACACGAGAGCCATAAGGAGTCAATTATTGAATCTTTCTACACGTTCTTTATAATACTTTACCATTTGTTTTTCTTTATTGCCTCAAAATGATGAAGTTCTTTCGTAATTTTCTTTTCTAGAATTGTTCAATTATAACTTTTAAAACAATTGTTTGATTCTTACACGCATCTCTACTTTTCCAGCAAAACTTTATGTCAATTAATTTGCTATATATAAGCTTATTTAAAATATCATATTGTTGTCCTTTATGTATATAACTATGTGAAAAAAGATTCTTTCAATAAATAAAAACTATGTGAAAAAAGATGTAGAGACATTTGCTCTTTAGGACAAAAAAAACAAACTATTATTTTTTTTTTTGTCAAGAATTTATTTTAATTGACTCAACAATTGATGTAGAAGTTCTGAAATTGTGACAATTTGGGATCAAGAATTTACCAAATAAAAAATTTCTCTTTTAAATTGAATTTCATTCATCAAATAACTTTATTAGAAGTGTAGATGTGTCATGTTAAATGATAATACGACGGATGCACATCAATGACACATTGTACATAACATTTTGTCTATTTTTTTTAGGGATCAAATATGAATTTAAAATTAATCCACCATCAAAGGACGAACACCTTCTCCACAAGCTATGGACCAACATTCACCTTTATTAAGAGTTTCATTTGTATATCCTAACCAACACCATCTTTAAGTGTCTGTTTAATACTGTGTTTGTAAAACACAATTTGATGAAAATCACGGCAAAAAATCACATTATCATAGAAGCTAGTATTTGAAGCTTTTAGAAATCACAGTAAAAATGTATCGATGTGCAAACTTGGAACCAAACACAAACTAATAAGAGTATTATTTCAATTTCATGAATCAGAGGGATAAGTGGCACGTCAACCAGAGTTCATGTGTTTCATTTCAACTCCTAATTGATACTTAGAGATCCAAACAATCGATGAAATTTTATTTTGTGATGATGTATTTAGCTATGATCAAATGACTTGTATTATGATGATATTCATAATAATGGTCAACATTATTATGTTTCCTCTTATAAGTGATGGCCTTATTCCAAATTCTTACCTTATTTCCGGTAAAACTTTAATAAATTTAGACAAAATGTTCCGTGGTATAAATTGGGTAGAGAAAATTTGCTCTCTACAATTTACAAACTCATAGGCAAAATGCTCCTAAAATTTTACACTTCATGGAAAAATGCTCCCTAAATTTTACAAATGCAAAAATTATCAAAATACTTCATATGATATGTCATCACGTAAAAAAGCCACGGTATCGTATAACGTAACACATCGACACCCCTAACAAAACCCCTTGAAGAATGGAGCATTTTAGAATTTCGTAAATTTAGAGATCCCAATTACTCAACTCTTCTTAATTTACTAATTTACTATTGAAGTACCAGTTTCTAAGTCGTTAGATAACGTATGTTTGACAAGAGTTTTTAAAAATGAATTCCTTTATCCACAAGAGTTTTTTTTTTTTTTTTTTTTTTTTAGAAAAAAGTGTTTGACCCTATTTATCATTTTAAAGAGAAGATACTCAAAAATGAGTTGTTGGTCCTAACAATCTCTTTAATCGTACAGATTCGTAGTATGTAAAATTTTATTGAATGATAATGAACTTTTCACATTTTTTTTATTTTTTATTTTATAAAAATTATCTGTCTTTTTTGTTTATTCCAATTCATTGATTAAATGAACCATCACAAGATACATTTCTCTATTTAAATAGTAGTATTGAATTCCTATCTAAATCGTTAGATTTTGCATGATTGACATTATTACAAATTAAGGAGAGCAAAGCACGTCGGAACCTGTTTTAATTCATAGTGTTATTTTTCTCTAAGTCCAACATAGTATTATTTAAAGATGACTTATAAGTTATAATCATGATGTGCTGTGTTTCACATTCAGCATGTCTTGCTTGTGCCAAATTAAGTTTTGAAGCAGCAAATTGTTGACTTCCTTTTTAACCAGCCGATACAAATTTAATTATTGCCACTTACATCCTAAAAACTATAGCAATATTATTTCTAGTGATACATAGACAAAATCATATCCATATTTTTGTGCATCGTTATATAAAATAATTAGCTGTTTGGAAGTTATTATAGCCAGCTTAAAGTCAAAATAACATGTGAACATGCATGTTCAGATGTTCCATTTTACGCCTAAAACCCATTAATTGTCAAATGAAACTTCGTTTTAAATTTTCATCACTAGAAAGGTAAGACTTTGGAGGAAAGATAATTAGTATATTGAAAAACAGAATTAGAATTAGGCCACAACAGGATAATTGTTTATTCTTATGATACTCATACCTGATACCAAGCAAAGCAAAATCCAAACGAAAATACCATCTATAAAGTTCCTCAATAGACGTATATTAAACAAAAAATCTCAAAATTGGGGTTGGATATTGAGTTACGAGTTAAAAAGTTGAAGATCATAATTCAATTTCTGACAAAATGAAAAAACTAATATAGCAATTAACATTTCTCATTCAAAAAAAACAATTCTCTAATGGTATAGCAAAAAATTTCATCTCTGTTTCCTTTTTTTTCTTTTCTTTCTGCACCTATTATGTGCAATCTTACACTATATACTTGCCGACCCAAAATATAAACATTTTGTTTTTAAATATCTCACAAATATAAGTTTAATTTCAAATTCTCAAATATATTTATTATTATTGGGTTTTCATAGGTTTTCTCAACTAGAGATAATCATATTAAAATGCATTTCAGAAATTAAATATGAGTTTATTTCTCATACTAGATTCGAACATTGGTTCGCCACGTTGTGAGAGTCTAACCTTTTCCATTAGACTCAACTCAACCCACTGTTTGCTTAGATATATTTATTATTATTTTGGTCCTTAAGAGAAGGTGGCCCACTCATCTCACTTATATATGATCAAAATTGCTCAAAAAAAAGTGGAAAACAAAATCAGACAATTGTCATACTTGACAGAGCAAAATACAATTAAGTCTAATCAGTACTGCTAAATGTCTTGAGAAATGAAAATTATGAATACATTCATATACAAAGGATGTTTTAAGCAAATTTCATACACAAAATACAAACATCAAATACAATATTTTTTTTTGGACTCAAAATACAATATATTTATTAATATACATGAAAATTGCAAAAGCAGCTTCTAATAAAAGGATAGTCATAGAGGTAGTACATTTACTAGTGAGTAACTTAAATATGAGACAAAAAATTGAAGGCAATAGTAATGAAGACAAGAGTGAAAGTAGCAGCCATAGGTGTGGTTGAACTCTGTGGTGGAAGAGCAGTAAACACCTGGTCCAGTGACTTTAACCTGAAGGAGCAATGACCTGATAACGTGCAACTAAAGAAAAAATTCCCAATGTGATCCAAGGTTATTTTGGTTGGTCCTTGATTAAAGGTTTGGATATTTTTGTCATTGACATTACACTCTTCATAGTTAGCTTTGTTAAGTATAACCACACTGTGGCTTCCAGATTCATAGTTGAATACTGCAAAAACATGGTACCAACATTACAAATAATTAAATAATTGTAACATTATTGAAATGTAAATGTGTGATTAATTACCTAGATTGTCATTTAATTTGAATGTGAAATTTGCAGCCCATTTTGAATAGAAAGAAGTACCACCAGGAGGAAAACTAGTCCAACCTATGACATCTCCTCCTACTGTGTAATCTTCAGCTTCTATGGTTTGTAGTGACATTGCAACCACAATGATTACAATGATAATTGTTACGTTTGTTATTTGAGGCATGTTTTTATTGGTCTTTGTGTATCAAATGCCCCTATGCGTATTAGAAGAGAAAGGCTATTTGGAAGTGCATTTAGTATCTTTTGTGTTGATTGTTGCATACATAAAAGGTGGTGTGTAACGTAGGAAAGGTTCATCTTTTCCTACTATGGAAAAGTTAGATTCAATAATTAGATTAAGTGAAGAACATATTCTCTCAATACTAGATTTTTCTTCACACTATCTTCCAACAATTTAAAAATTCTGAAAATTAATTTTCAGAAAGTAAAAAAATCGAAAAAAATTCAGATAATTTTTTTTTTTAAATTCTGTAATTCATTTATTGAATGTTAGAATTTTTTTTTTTGAAAAAAAAATTATTTCAATAAAATTAAAATTTTGGAAACTAAGATAAGTTTTTATTTTTCTAAAAAGAATATATTTTTTTAATTTCATAATAAAATAAGATATTCTGAAATTAAAGTTTTTTATTTTGCTAAGAAAATAAAATTCTGAACAATTTTTTTTTCTTCATTTTTTCCAAAAAAAAAATTCTAACATTCAATAAATGAATTACAGAATTTTAAAAAAAAAAATTATCTAATTTTTTTTATATTTTTTTAATTTCTGAAAATTAATTTTCAGAATTTTTAAATTGTTGGAAGATAGTGTGAAGAAAAATCTAGTGTTGAGAGAACATGTTAAAAATATATTCTTCACTTAATCTAATCATTAAATCCAACTTTTCCATAGTGATAAAGGATTAACCTTTCCCATATGAAATGCCACCGTAAAAGGTAGGCTAACCCACACTAAGCATTGTTAAGGCAGGCAAGCAACCTTTGAAAGTTGGGTAGTCGGTTATCAGTTCTAATCTCATCACTTGGTGATGGTTGACTGATAATATTTCTAGTGCCTGCAGCGAATGTCAACGAATGGAAATGGTCCCAATAATATAACATGTCTTTAAAATAAAATACACGGTTCGTTTGATACCTTGAAGTGTACTACTTTCAAAATATTAGATTCAATTATCATTGGTGTCAATTTTGGTGAGCTAGTCTGACTTGTGTAAAAAAATTACACTTGTGTCCACTGAATATATACTCATCCCATTTTTCTTTATTTTTTTTATTTTCCCCTAATTGCTCTGCTTGTAAATTATACTCCCTCCGTTTTAAAATGAGTGTCGTTTTAGCCAATTGCACACAGATTAAGGAATTGAATAAAATAGTCAAATGTCATAGCAATTTTACTAAAATAACCTTACTTTATAAGAAAAAGACAACCTTAAAGTTGCATTGAAAATTGTGCGAGTGAGAAAAGTTAGAGTATTTATTGAGGGTAAAGTTGGAAGAAAAAAAATTAAAGTTGTATTGAAAATGTAAAGTGACATTCATTTTAAAACAAATTTTTTTTTTTTGAAATTTTTTTGTTTTTGTTTGGCCTATTAAGGGGTAAATCAAAACAAAAATATTTTACAGGGGTGAATCAAAATAAAAATTTTACAAGGGGGAAAACAAAGAATGACCTATATTACAGGGGATAAAGACCTATAAACCCTAATTAATATTGCCTCTTAGTACATCTTACACTATAGGTCTATAGCAAACGGTGATATTCCTATCCTATAGTTTTTGAGTAAATTATGAATATAAAGACAAACATTTTTCATTATTAATAACATTAATGAGACGTTTATATACCAAAATTACATAGCAATTGAGATGTTAAGTTCTTTCAAATGAAGACGATACTTGTAAAATTTAGGTGCTATACTAATCCATTTCAATATTTTTGTGCATTAGAAAAATAAGATCAACAGAAGTCGGCTCTGGTTTTTTTAGTGAGAGAAACTTCAACTTCTCTTTAAGTTTTCCTTCTCTTTCGCTCATCGAGAAGGGGTGGTTTTAGGTCATTCTTTGACTTAAAATCACAACTCTGCATCTTTTTTCCCCTTTCGTTCGATCTAAATAAGTGATTTTCACAAATATCAAGCGTTTTCTTTTGTGTTTTTTTTTTTTTTGTGATTTCGTCGTCTAAGTAAGACCTTGTGTTGTTCGTCGTCTTGTGCGGCGTTGTTTGATTTGGCATATTGTTTTAGGTCACAAATATCAGTCAATCACAGATTCAATCAATGATTTGGACGTCAACGTTGCAGATCCAGAAGCAAGAGTATTCTGGTGATTTAGATTATATCATATTATTTGTAGGCATTTTGCCGTTGTATGCTATTAACTTGGGTGCTGTGAGTTTGTTCGCAGATTCATTCTTTACGTTTTTAGCGATCTTGATTCTGATGTATTCTATCGATTTGAATGAATGAATATAATTTTGTTTTTGTCAAAAAAATATTTTTGTGCATTATTATTTATTTTTTTTTTTTTGGTACATGCATTATTTTTTTTTCTATACCCTATAATTTTGTGTTTGTAAGTTATAACAAGCTCAAAGTCAAAATAGTTTAAATACTTTTTATTAACCCTCTTATTCTCAAGAGAAAACGGCTCTGGTAATTTAAAGTTTAGTCAAAAAATAAATAAAGTCTAGCAAAAAATTGTTTATCCAAAAATCAAACTTATATTTTCTTGAACAAAACTTATATTGTGCACTTCAACATGTTAGCATTATTGTGTGAAGGAAAACATGTTAGGATTATATTTCACATCACAACAATAACATGAATAAATATACTCATGTGATAGAAATATTTATTTGCAGCTTTGGTTCGATTGGTTAAGGTCATATCCCACACATGTTTGAGTTTAGGTCCAACTTTCGATATAATAACCTATTTAATGGATAATTTTTAAGTATTTTTTGCAGACAATCTTTAAACTTTGAGGTTTGTCCTGAACCTCTAAAATCAAATTTACCTAAACTTTTTTTAAAAAAAATATTTATCCATAGTTTATTTTTTTGAGCAAATGAGTATATTTTCCCATAGATTATAGTTGCATCAATTTAATTATGACACCACATGGAATCAGAAAGGATAATGATACTTAACTCTTGAGTTCAATCATGAAAGAATACACCTATTAATTTTGATTCGATTATTTTAAAGTGCTATCTTTGAAGAGAGACACTTTAGAATAGACAGTTTTTTTTTTGAAGGATAGAATAGACACTTTTTATAAAGTGCTTTCTATAATTCAATTATTATGGAAATCTCTCACAAAATTGGTTGAACAAAAAACCAAAACCAAAAGTACGTAGATTACCCTTTTCTATTTTTTTTTTTGCTGTAATTATGATCTTCAAGTACTATTAAAGCAAACATGAAGAAAAATGTGCTAATAAGCACAATAATTCTCCAGTATCAATAATAAGCCAGTTCTCATACAAGGGCAAAGCAAGCAGTGGGGAGTAAAACAAGAGATCAGTTTAATGCAATCTTTAACTTGGGTCTTCTATTGAGTGAAAAAAAATAAAAATGTATACTTGAGAGATTTTTTTACAAGATTTATATATACTAAAATGACCGAATGGTAGTATTAAATGGTATGATAAACCTTGGGTTCAAACCCCGACCACCAAACTATATTTTTGGCGCTTTCTTTCTTCTTAAAATTCAAGCATGTAAAGCTTATTCATTCTTCATAATTTAAAAACTCAGAGCTCTTGCTGTACTTTTGGAAGAATGCTGAATCTATATTGACAGATTCTATTGTTATTTTTTGGATAGGTGGTAGAAGATTACACATAAAAAAAAGACAAACTAGCAATAAGTTGCTTGCTAACCCTTTCTAGATGACAAGAGACTTATGCGGTGCTTTAGGTATGTATATATGAATAGGTTGTGCGTGTGTCTGAGTTTTAACCAAATTAAGGTGTCACCACTCACCGTGCATTGGGTTCAAACTTCAAAATGAAGAAGGAAATACGTAACCAAACGTAGCCCAAGTTCATTGACATTCATTTGCAAATTTATACAATATAGTTTATCTTGAGCACAATAGTAATAACAAGTAATATTTGATTGTAAGACCATGTTTTTTTTGTCTATAGCTAGACATATATGGTTGAGCCGGGAGACATATTCACTCAAAATCCATCAAAAACTGTTTTCAAGAAGGCCTAAAGAGCAACCTTCCTTTTGTTTAGGGAAGAAAAGGTTAGCTCAACAAATAGCTATGCTGACTCTCATAATTCAGATCTATGTACAGATTGACGTCAAGAAAATTTGTAATCATTGCTTATTTGGACGTTTTGAGTCCCTAGGATGAAATTTTATCTCCCAGTTATTATTGTTTTTTTTTTTTTTTTTTTTTTTAAAAAACAAAACTCAGTTTAAAAAAGGAAGCCATATCCAATCTGACATTTTTCCGGGTTAATTTTGTGCTTCTATTTGTAAGTGCTTTGATCAACATAAACTAAATGATAGAGTATAATTGACGAACTTAAATATTAAGAGTTGAAAATTTAGAATGTATTAAAACTAAAATGTTTTATATATCTCATCGAAGTAAAGAAGGGGAAATGCTTTATGAGAAGAAATAATTATAATTACGGATTTTCTAAATATGGGAAAAATACATCAAAATTTCCAGATTTTGCTTTTATGAAATATGGCAATCAATGGCATAATTTTGATCTAGACTCTGAGAGCAAGTAAAACCAAGGGAAAAAACCCCTTCATTGCCAAGGAAACTAACTCTAGAAAATCATCAGTATCAGAGTTGATAAACACAGTATGATGGTGATGGCGTAGGACCGCGACAGACCTTGAGTATTGATATCCTGCCAAGTGAAATCAAATAGTAACCAGTAAACACCAGATAGGAATACATAACATGGTTTCAAATTCTTATTTTAGCAATTAAATTGACAAGTATTAATGCAAGTGGCAACTTAGCAATTTGAGTTGAATTGGATATGAGATAAAGGGTTCATCCATAATATAAACAGCAACAATCAAAGATTTTCCTTTAGAAGCGATATACACCAATTAATAAACATCTTCACAAACTACCAAGATAATCTAGAAAGGTATCTGCGCGTCTTATTTATGATATCCATAAATTTTTAAGGTCTAAACTTGATATCTCTAGAATGATCTTTTCACATGATAACACAAATTTCCTGGAGGTGAAGAACATGGGAAAAAAGCTTGTACATTCATAACTCTCGGAACCATGGATACACAGGCTTTGGTTCTGCAGATAGTCTATAACTAGAAAGGTGGAAAAGTTGTATCAAGAAGTTTAACAATTTCCCTTTCTTCTTATGAGTAATGGAAAAAAATGAATAAATCTAGAACGTCGGCAAATAACTTATCCATGCATTGGACCAAATTGAATTTATAAACAAAAAGATCTACTGAGTTCTCCATAGGTTTATGCAAAGAGTAATATTCATATTGGGTGGAAAGTGGAAACCTTACATGGTTGTATAATGGGGGTGATGCATGATCAGGACATTAATCATAGCAATTAGATACATTCAGTGCAAGCTACAAAGTCATGACAGTAAAACATAGCATAAAGTAGGTTTACAGTTACACTCGATATCCTGATATGAAAGAACCAGCAAAACAAATACATGATAATTACTATTCAAAAAAAAAATATAGGTAAGTTACCTTTTGTTAAGGCCAACTTGTGTGTCAAATTTCTTAATGTTTTAGTTGTTTCTTTTGCTACCATTCACTTTCATTTTAGCCTTCTTTAAATGCACTTTTGAGAAACACAAACTTGATTGAATTCCCTTAAACCATATGGTCCTATTACTTAGGAACTAGGATACATAGTTTCCAATAAGGTAGTCTCTTATTTATAAGTATAGTAAACTTTGATACAACTTATGCTAGAAAACCTGTAAATGAGCTTAAAGTTAAACAACATAGCATCAAATGAAATATTTTATACCTTGAGAGACAAATGAGATGAATATCCAGCATTAAGTCCATGAAACCCAACATTGTACGATATACTCCCATCAGCCTTGAACAATCCATAATTCCTCTCAGAGGTAGGACCAGGCTTTGAGTCCTCGTTGAAAATTGCAAAAATGTATGCCTTTAAAACATCTTTAGGTCTATGTGGGGTTCCTTTCTTCTTTGCAAGCCTCTTACGCAAGTTATAATTATACGTCCTTGCATTAGTTACATTTGCTCCAACTTCATTTTGATCTCCCGCAGAGGCCCACCCTGTCTCAGTAACTATGACTTCCATTTTATGAAATCCAGCATCCTCCAAAGCAGTATAAGCTGCATCAATCTGAGCATCAAGCATGTTATCGTAATGCAGTTTATATACCGGATCATCAATTCCCTTTGTTGGTTGAAAAAGAGCATAATTTATATCAATATTCTCCGGATCACCAATATAGACTAGGAAAGGGTAAGCATTCACACAGAAAGGAGATCCGATTTGTTGGAAGAACTCTAGTAGCGGCTTCATATACTGTTTAATATTATCGTTAAATTTACAAGAGGAGGGAGGGTAGGAAGTTTGAAAAACGGCAAACGAGTGTGCGGTAGAAATCTGAATTAACTTATCCAAATGAAGTTTCTTGGTAGCATTATAAATATTTTTCGCAGCATCCAAAAGAACTCCCCACAAAGCATTGTTACTCCCACCCAAAACTTCGTTTCCCACAGCAATTCCACGAATGCGCGTCTCGGGAAGAAATGCCTGCACATTTTGTTTCACCCAATTCAAAGCATGATCTGCACTCGAACTCATGTCCTGCAGTTGTCCATTGGTAACTCCAATCACAATATCAAGACCAGTCCCACTAAAAGCTTTGAGAACACTGTGATCAGCATCGTATATTCTAATGTTCCTTATTTTTGCAGCTCTGAGAAGAGTAACAACTTCATCAGGTGATGGGATGTTATCCGCAATTCTCCCATAATTTATACCATAGGTTCCGGTGAATGCTTGCAGCGACGCTGAAAGCCAAACAAGGAACAGTAGAGCTCAGTTAACAGTACTTATCTGACATTAAAGAAAATACATGCTAGCAAGTTCTCAACTTTCAAGATTAACATTATATATGGCCAAACAAGGAACATTAGAGCTCAACTAACATCACTTAGTTGACGCAATAAAATACATGCTAGCAACTTCTCAACTCTAAAGCCAAACATTGTATTTGGTCATCACAATCACAGGTACATGGAAAGCACAAGGACAAAAGATAACCTATACAAACCTCAAATGGAAAATTCATCAACTGTTGTCAATCATGGATCTCAGGAAATAGCGGTATGCTCAAATTTAATCAACAATAATTTGCATTAAATTGCATATCACAGAACAATAAAATTTTGTTCAGATTCGACTACGCTAGGGCACTATAGCCGCTATTTGACAACACTGAATCCATCCGCAATCAGAACCACCATTTAAGTGTATGTTTGATTCCACTTTTAGCAGAGCCAAAATTGATTCTTGAGTTGTAGAATCCATTTTGACATGTTTTGTTCCTCTGGAGTTGAATTGATTTTACCTCGAGAATTGATTCTAAACTAAAAATTATAGCTTCTAATTTTAGAATTGATTATTACAGTCAAATTTATTTTCCAACTTACTTTTACATGTATGCATCCAAACCTAAATCAATTTACTTGCATCTCAATTTTAGCTAAATCAATTCATTCAAAATCAATTTTTCTCTCATCACAGAACTAAACATACAGTTAATAGAACTGAAATAATAATAATAATAATAATATAATGAATTGAAGAAACAGTGGTCCCAGTCCCAGCCTCCCAGGTGAAATCAAGAGAGCATACTCATCAATTTCAATGTTGTCATAATGATAGCATAAAAGGAACGCAATATATAAAAAAATAATTAAAATAAAAATGTCAACTTAAAAGCAAAGTAAGCAAGAACTTACTCTAAACTAAACTCAATTAAACACAGATTCATGATCAAGCAAACACATAATCATAAATAAAGTGAAATAGATAGATAAGAATATAAAGAAAGTAGTACGAACCAAATTGAGTGAAGAAAAGGAAGAAGAGAAGAAAGAAACGGCGAATCATGATGATCGTGAAAGTGTTGAAGTGGGTTTCTGTGGTCCAAAGCAAAAAGGGTATGAAAATGGGAAATTGTTCTTAATGGAACATGAACATGCCATAAGATGAAGAAGAAGAAACGGTTTTGTTTTTTGTTCTGTAGCGCGTTGAATTGAACAGCTTTAAGCGTTTCAAATTCAATTATTTGTTTTGTTTTGTTTGGTTTTTCTCACAAAACACTATCACTCTCACTATGTTTCTGCGTTTTGTTTTGATGATGCAAAAGTAAAGTAGAGAGTGAAAAAGAGGAATTAAGAATGAGATTTGAGGGGTTTTTATTGAGACAAAACAACGCAACGCGGAAGAAAGAAAGAAAGAACAGTGACAGGGCTTTAACTCAACTAGTGTAGCTTTTTCTCTATTGGGTCAATTCATTCAATACTACCTTCCCACTTCGTGCGTTTCTGTTTTTTTTTTTTTTTTTTTTTTTTTTACTTATATATTAAGTCAAAAACAAGTTTTACTTTTATGTATTAAGTTATTTCATGAAGCATAAAATTATCTAAAATTGTGTGTGGACTGTGGAATATATTTATTCAATAACAATATCTTATTTGATGGTTCAATTCATAAAAATTATTGTATAATGGTTTTTTTTTTGTTGACAAATATTGTATAATTAGTTATTAAGTATAGAGATGAGAATAAAAATCCTACCGATGAGTGTTTACAGATACAAGCATAGAGTTTAACGGAAATTTGTTGATAAAATAAACACATATTACAATTACAATGTATTTAATGCATATGAAGGTAGTATATTTGTTCTCATGTGAATTCATAGGGTGTACCTCGAATAGGACGTGTATTTTTAATGTGAGTGTTGTATCATCTACAACTCGTTGTATGCTCATTATTCAAAAGGGGGTGTACATGGAAAATGTATTTTGATGTCAAAGTTAGGTTGTGTGTTGTTAGATAGCGACTGAGTAGAAATGATCAAGATCATATTTGGGGAAGACACATTTTTATAATGTGGCTCTAAAATGATATTGAGTTCATTTTCAACATGCGCAATTTGTTATGAAAATTGAATTGGAGATATGTGGTGGTTCCTATCTAATTTGAATGTGTTCATTGATGTTAGGAACAATATGGTGCATGTATGGTACATTCCATAAAGATAGGAAGCGTGGAGAACGTCGATACTTCTGGAAGTGGAGATGAGGTAGTTTCTTAGGATGATGTCTGTGGTAGTTTCTGCACTGCATCATTCTTTGTGTCGAGGTGGTCACCTCATGTTTTGTAGTTAAACCTTATTATTAGGCTTTTTTTTGGGTGTTATTGACTTGGGTTTCTTTGTTGGACAATCCATAATATAACTAGGTTGGGACTTTCAGACTCATATTGTTACCAAAGAAATTTGATGTTCACACTTTGTAAATGGCTGAAAAACACTCGTATAAGACTGAAATACCCTGGCGACAGTTAATTGCCGAGGTTCCTTTGGCAGTTAACTTCCAATGATCTGTTATAAGAACAAAACAGGCATGAGAATTTCCAAAACTCCATTGTTGCGGTTTTGGGTTCCATAGGTGCGATTTTTTACAAGGTTAAGTCATTCCAAGCCAATTTCAAACACAAAAACAAACAAGTTGTTAACTGTCGATGGAATCCTCAACACTTAGCTGCCGCCGGTTCCATCGACACTTAGCTACCGTCAATTCTTTCATTCTTCAACGGTTAACTGCAGTGTGAGCTTTTCAGTCATTTACATGTGTTTTTTTAGCCATTAATGATGTGTCAACAACATTTTTCATTACCAAAGCCCTCTAGACCCTCAACTATTTTAATGGGTTATGGGTTTAAAGTATCAAAGTAGAAAGTTTTAAAAATATTCTGATGTGGAAAAGTTTCTGTGAAAAAAATGATGTGAAATTTCTTGAGATGTCACCTCACATCGATGTGGTGTGGTAACTTGTATAACTATTGGTTATTACATCTAATAATATCTCATTTTATGTGATCCTTGATTTGATGCAATGTCATATTTTCCTTAATTTAGATTAGTTTAGTTAGGCTTATAATTCAATTTTGGGTAAATATTATATGTGGTCCTTTAAATTACATGTTTATAATAAGTTAGTCCTTTAAATTATTATTATTATTTTTTTTATAAATTAGTACTTTAAGTCAGAAAATATATGCATTGTTATCCTCTTTTGATAAAACTCAGATAAAAAAGTTTGTGTGTCCGAATTCACAGCTCTCAAAACTAAGGTTCATATGTGTATTATTCAGTCTTATTTGACACAAAACTGATCGATTACTTGCTCTATAATATCGTTGATGAAATATTTATCTGTAAAATCAAGCTTGAATTCAAAAACAAGAAGAAGAAAATGTACACAAGCAATCACGTTTGATGTTATAAACATTTTTGAACCTACAACTTCAATGTTAAATAATTTATAAGTACTTTTTAACGAAGTTTTTGGTTACAATGTTAATATTCTATGACTTAAAACCAATTTATAATAATAAAAAAAAAAAAAACTTAAAAGACCGATTTGTAACAAAAAACTTAAATACTAACTTTGCTATAAACATCCAACTTAAAGGACTGTCGAATATATTTGACCTTCAATTTTAGAAGTTTAATGTGTTTTTGAGAAGAAATGATGTTAGGTTATGCTGTAAATGTGCAGGTAGCACTTTAGATAAAAAAATATATCGATTAACGTTGTAGTAATAGATTTGGATGTTGCAGAGCGCACCCATACTAAACACATAATAATGCAAAATTGCAAGCCCACATGAGGAAGATGATGATATTCCCGTCAAATATTGTGAAGACCTTTCCTTGTCACTGAAAGGACCGTGATTGATGTGTATACGGGTGAGATCACGAACCCTAGTTATGTCTGTGTCTGATAAAAATGGCACATTATAAAACTTATACATATCCCATATTAGAGCAACCATTGAACTTCAACGACAAGAATAATTCTTAATATTGAAAAAATAACGGGAATTAAGATATGGATATTTGTATTAAATATGTTTGTAATTATTATTGTTTTTACAATTTTATCCTTTAGGAAAGAGGGTTGGCTTATGTTTTCAACATTTTATTTATTGCTGATTGAAGAAAAAGATGTATAATAAATAGAGGCATGTATGTAAAGAAATAATTAATGTAGTTGGAAATAGAAAAAAAGTGTTATAAAAAGGGACAAAAAAAATTCTCAAAAAGGTCTTATAATTAAGAACGAATGTAATAGTGAACAAGACTTGTTGTTGATCAAAGAACTTAGTTGTCCTCCAATAGTCTGAACATATCACGTTACATACAAAAACAACTTGATTTTTTTACAAATATTTTAAGGATTATGCTAACTTATATCTTTAGAGCATAGCTTAATAATATAAAAATGGAGTTAAAAAGAAAAATGTTGTTTTGAAAAGATAAGTTCTCGGGCTTTTAAAATAATAAATGAGAGAGAGGGAGGGAGGGAGGTAGGGAGGTAGGGAGAGAGAGAATGAGATATCGACTCAAATGTCCACTCTCTTATGTATTACTAATCATCTCTATTTTTGGGATTAGGTCTAATTTTTATAAATTTGATGTAGATACTTTTTTTTAGGGAATTTGATGTAAATTATATTTTACTGTATTTTTAGTTTAATTATGTTCTTAATTTTTTTTCGATATGGAATCTCAAAATGAACTTTTAATTTTCAATTTTTTATTTCCTAAAAAAAGACATCAATTTTTTATCTAATGGATATGAATTAAATCATGTGTAGATTCTAATTTCTAGACAAAGGGTTTCACATATAATGTGTTGTCATATGTCATTGAATTGATTGGCTATTTTGCTTAGCATCAGAAGGCATCAACTAATATATAATGAATTTTCAGTTGTTTGGCAGATATGGAAGCATACAATGAGGGACAATTGAAGATATAACTGAAATAGGAGAATATCATTAGATAATTAGTTAACGAAGCTTAATCCTAGCAATACCATCTCTCTATTCTTGTTTCATTACTTACACATATGTATGTTTGCGGTGCGGTTTGAATTGATTTTGAGTCAAAATGTCATCCGATCTAAAATAAGAATCACATGCGGTTCGGTTCGGTTTGGATGACTATTCTAAAAAATCTGAATCGATCCGATCCAAAATATGTATTCTTTTATTTACTTTTTTTTTCTTCAAAGAATATAATTTTTTTTATTAATATTAATATTACACAAACACGGTAAATAATATGTTTGATACAAAATATATTAAAAATTTAAAATTACAGTATGAAAATTATCGATTATTTTTTAAACATATGAAGGAATAATAACATAGATTAAATTAGTGCAACATAGAAGATTAAAAACCAACAAGCAACATAACAATTTAATATAATAATACTAAGAAAAGAATAAATAAGTATTAATATTTACTTTTGCAGTTTGATTCGGTTTGGTTCGATTTTGAAAAAATTATCCAAAATCTTATCCGTTCCTAGCAGTTTATCCAAACACATAAAAAAAATATTTGGTTTTTTGCGATTTTCGATTTTTTAAGATCGATTTCTGATTTTATTTTGGATCGGTTGGAATTTGAACACACCTACTTACACACACAATATATATATATATATATCAAAATACATGTTTAGACAAACTCAATTTATGCACTCAAAATTATTTTAAGGGTTAAATATATTTTTGGTCCCTATAAAATAGGGACCTTTCAAGTTTAATCCTTACTTAATTTTAATATATTTTTTAGTCCCTACAAAAAAGAATTACTTCTAATTTTAGTCCTTATTGCAACAAAGTTTGTTTAATTATCCTTAAACTCTTAAATTTTTAAACGATTTTTTTGAGACAAGTTTAGAACACTGTGAAAGGTTCATTTACTAAAATTTAGAATTTTTTAACATGAAACGAATTAAATATGAATTTTTTAAAATGGCAAA
Organism: Medicago truncatula; assembly: GCF_003473485.1. Taxonomy (NCBI): domain Eukaryota; kingdom Viridiplantae; phylum Streptophyta; class Magnoliopsida; order Fabales; family Fabaceae; genus Medicago; species Medicago truncatula. The sequence continues at coordinate 55,435,680 of NC_053045.1, read as the reverse complement.
AGTTAAAGATAAAATTAACAAAATCTTGACGTATAAATCAAATTTTGCTACAATTTTTTGCATAGGAACTTTTATTAATGTTCTTAACATGTCTGTAAATAATTGTTCAAAAACTCAAGAGTTTAAACATAAATTAAACAAATTTGAATTGAGGAGGGACTAATACTGAGTGCAGAAATTTTTTTTAGGGACTAAAAGAACCATTAAAATTAAGTAAGGACTAAACTTGAAAGACCCTTATTTTATAGGGACAAAATACATATTTAAAATTTATTTTAATGAGTAAATAGTCAATTACCCCCTGAAATTGTAAGTTTCGTCAATTATCCCCTAAAATTAACAAAATGTCAATTACCCCCCTGAAATTGCACAACGTTAATCAATTTACCCCATTCGTCAATTTTTTTTGTTAGTAAACATGATGTTTTGCAAATACTCTCCTGAAGTTTTACACTTATGTGCAAAATGCCCCCCGAACTTGAAAATTTATATATTTTTTTCTTATCCTTAACTCAGAGATATTAAAGACAAGCAATTAACAGTTAACTTTAATACTTTACATGGCTCTTTCATTCTTAAAGGGGTATGTTATTTTATTTTGTTTATGTTATGCCATTTGGTTGTACAATTCTCCATAAATTATGACTTATTTAGATAGAGACACACCAATTCACAACAAAGTAAGCTAGAGACACTCATTCCTCATGAATAATTAATTATAACAATTTCTTAAGATAAGTTTGAATAAAATTATTATATCTTAAAAATTGAACTAAACATGCATTTTGCTAAAGTAATATGAAGTTATTAATTATGTGTTATTTTTAGAGAATATATTCTTATTTTAAGCTTAATTATTAAAGTTAACTGTTAATTGTTTGTCTTTAATATCTTTTGAATCAAGATAAAAAAAAAACATATAAATTTTTAAGTTTGGGGGGCATTTTGCACATAAGTGCAAAACTTCAGGGGGGGGGGGTATTTGCAAAACTTCATGTTCACTGACAGAAGAATTTGACGGAGGGGGTAAATTGATTAACGTTGTGCAATTTCAGGGGGGTAACTGACGTTTTGTTAATTTCAAGGGGGTAATTGACGAAACTTACAATTTCAAGGGGATAATTGACTATTTACTCTTATTTTAATTGTTGAACAACTCTGTTATTGCACGAGTCCCTATGAATACGGTACTTTGAATACTCGTTTTTGATGCCGCAAAAACCAACACATCATCCATATAAATACTTTTTAAATAATATGATAATATTCTGGTGATATTTTATACAAATTAAACTATTACTCCTTTAATAACAAGACCAAAAACATACACCATCCGATCACTGTTATAAGTAAAAAACAACATTTTAGATTCATTCATTTAATTATTTATTTGGTCTTTATTATAAACCATATACATCATTAAATGAATGAATCCAAAATGTTGATTTTTGCTTATAATAGTGATCGAAGGGTGTATATATTTGATCCAAATACAAGATCAAAAACATTTGACTTGACTTCATTGATATAATATTTGCTTAAATTTTATTTGACTTGACTCTTTTTAAATACAGTATTAAATTAAATATTGTATTGACTTGAACTTTTTTAAATATAGTATTGAATTAAATATAGTATTGACTTGATTTTTTTTAAATATAATATTTAATTATGAAGTTCAAAGTAAATCATTTATATTAATTATTTTATTAAATAGATTCGTATATTTGTATAATTAAGTAATAGCACGGACTATGGAAAAACATGAAAATGAATAATTAAATTCTATAAATCGAGGGACGACGTACACAACGCCATCAAACTATAGGAATTTCTTCCCCTAAAAACACTTTGTCCTCTCATCATCATCATTATCATCATCCTCCTCCTCCTCTCCTCTTCCTCCTCCTCCTCCTCCTTCTCCAAAATCAACCACCATGAATTCTGATAGGTTGATGAAATGGATGTATGGCTACAACACAACCAAATCATCAGCTGATACAAATGGTTTTGGTAGTCATGCTCCAGGCATCATAAAAGCGATGCAAATGCTTGACACTCAGTTTGAGAATCTACATGCATCATCACCATCATCTGATAGGAATGATGTCATCAACAACAACAAGATGGTGTTGAATACTTCTTCCGCTTTTGCTCATCTTGATCTCCTTGGAGGCTCGTCTTCACATTCACAACAACCACCATCTGAGACAAACAATATTGTTGCTACTAATGGTGATGAAATCCGGGCTTTTAATAATACCAACATGAAGAGGAAAAAAGAAGAAATTGTTGATGATGGTAGAACCCACAGTCTATCACACAATAAAAATGGACCATATACGTGTCCAAAGTGTAACAAAGTACTAGCAACATCACAAAAATTTGCTAGTCATGCATCAATACACTACAAGTCAGAAAGTGAAGAAGAGAAAAAAAAGAGATACATGTCTAGGATCCGAAAGAGACCAGATCTCCGATTCCAAAAGCTCAATGATGGAACAACTACTTTTGTTCCCATTGCTTCTGTTGACCAGTCACATGCTGTTTCTGTAAGTTATAATAATCATAATATGAGTGCGCCTGCTCCTCCTCTAAGTGGGGTCAAAGTTAAATTGGAGCCTGCTGATAACTAATTTATATTATGCTTGCTCAATTTATAATGTTTATTTGAGAGCTTAGCTCCCTGTTTGCTTCCCTTTTCTTGATGTTTTCTTGTTATTGTTAGCCTTTGTAAACAAAAAATTATTGTAATGATGATTTCTTTCATTATCTAGGTTATTTCTCTGTATTTTTTTTTCAGTACTCAGTTTTTAGACCATTATAATTATGTCTTTTAATTTGGTGTTTAATTTTATATTTAAATAGTGTTGTCTAGTAACTATTTTGTGTAAGTGCGAATGTCAAGTACTAAACCAATTTTTAAAAAGATATTTGTACACTCTATTTTGAAATCATCGTGAATCTCTTTTAAAATTAATAAATATTATATTATATTTTCATCGGAGTTTAAGGTGTTGTGAAAAACATATATTTCAAAGTGACCACCATTTCGATTTTCAATGAAATTAAATGGTGTCTCTGTAAAACATTTGAGTGGACGAGTGAAACCATTTTTTTTTGGGAATCCAACCAAACAATTGAGTTTCAGGAACCCAAAAAAATGTATTGGAAAAGAAAATTGAATTTAAAATAACTCATCTTTATAATATAAAGTTACGGTAAAGAAAATAATATTTTTTTCTTTTTAAAATGAATGTCACTTTAACAAAAAAAAAAAAAAAATTCAAAATGAATGTCATTTTCAATTTTCAATGCAATTAAAAGACGTCTCTACAATTGAGTTTTAGGAACCAAAAATGCATATTGGAAATAAATGAGGATTGAAATTAAGAGAGCTCATTCTTATAAATATAGAGAGACAGAAGATAATTATATTCTATCCATTTTAAAATAAGTTTCACATTAACAAAAATATGTTTCAAAACAAACATCATTTTTAATTTACAATGCACTTAAAAGATTGCGTACAACACATTAAGTTGATCAATGAAACCATATTTTTCTTGGGAATATATCCAGACAATCGAGTTTTAGGAACACAAAAGGCATATTCTTCTTGAGAATATATCCAAACAATTGAGTTTTATGAACCCAAAAGGTGACAAAATATTAGAGTAGGGTACTAATTTAGTTGTGAACCTCTATTTTTGATGTCATTTTGCTCTTACCTCATATAAAAAAAACCCAAAAGGTGTATTGGAAATGAAGATTGAAATTAAAATAATACATCCTTAAATATATAAAGCTGGATGATAAAATAATAATTTATCTATTTTAAAATGAGTTTCATTTTAACAAAAAACTATTTCAAAATGAACGTGATTTCAATTTTCAATGAAATTAAAAGACTTGTCTACCAAATATTTAAGTGGATGTGTGAAATCATATTCTTATTGGAAATATATCCAAACAATTGAGTTTTAAGAACCCAAAACATGCATTGGAAAAAAAAATATTGATATTAAAATAACTCATTCTTATAAGTATAAAGTTTCTGAGAAGAAAATAATACTTATTTCGTTTCAAAATAAATGTTACTTTAACAAAAAGTTATTTTTAAAATGAATGTCATTTTAAAATTTCCAATGCAATTAAAACACGACTCTAAAACACATTTGAAGATTGAAATTACAACTCATCTTTATATAAATATAGAGAGATAGAGAAGAAAATAATATTCTATATGTTTCAAATAAGTGTCACTTTAACATAAAAAATTGTTTCAAAATGAAAGCGATTTTCAATTTCCAATGCAATTAAAAGACATCTCTACACCTAGGGGTGGGAATGAGGCCGAGCCGGACTTTGATTAAATAGGCTAGGCCTAGTTGAAAAAAACTAAAGCCTAAGCATTGACCTTTTACCTATCAAAGACTTTATTTTAAGCCTAACCTGACCTTTTTAAAAGTCTGACCTGGCCTATTAGCTTGTCTAAAAGCCTAGTTTATGTTACAAATTTTTAACAGAGTTTGTTCATTAATTTTTTTTCTTTCAATTTATGCAACGTACTTAATATAGAGATAAACATTAATTAGGTACAAATTAAACTAATAATTTATGTGTACCGTGTGTTATCTTTTAATTTTTGGTGGTTGGTAATTGGTGTGAGTAACACTTATCTCGTTAGATGAAGTTCATCTGATGTATGAGGGAAATACCAAGAGTTGTGTTGTATCCAAAATACAAAATAAAATAAAAAACTGAAATAATAATAATTGTGGTATGATAATTTGAATATTAATTCTTTTTTGATATATATATATATAAATATAAATAATAAATATGAAAAAAGTAATATACTCATGTACGGGCCGGCCTGATAGGCATGATAAGCTTTTTTGTAAGCCTAAGCCCGACCTAATTAAATTGATAGGATTTTTAAAAAGTTCAAGCTTGACTCATTTATTAAACGAGTTAGGCCGAGTCGGGCTTTTAGTAGCCCGAGCCATAGGCCCCTGACAGACGGCCTGACCTATTCTCACCCTTATCTCCAACATATTTTTCTTCAGAATATACTCGGACAACTGAGTTTTAGGAATGCAAAAGGCATATTTTTCTTGAGAATATCTCTAAAGAATTGAGTTTTAAGAACTCAAAAGTTTTATTGGTAATGAAGATTGAAATTAAAATAATCCATCCTTATAGATATAGGAAGATGGAGAAGAAAATAATATTTTCTCCATTTCAAAACGAATATCGCTTTAAAAAAAAGTTTTAAAATGAACAGTCATTTAGATGAGTGAAACCATATTCTTTTTAAGAATTTATTCAAACAATTGAGTTATAGGAACCCAAATAATATATTGGAAATGTCAATGACAAAAATATCTACACCCGTAAATAAAATCTACCACTGACATGAGACAGATACCTTAACGATTATCTATGAATAAAATAAATGGATATTTTTACTATCCGTTATTTAATGGATGCAGATGCAGATTTGATGATCCGCACCCACATATATTTGTATCTTCTATTAAACTAACTAAATTACATAAGTAACTTTACCATCCTTTCAAACTTCAATACAAAAAAAAAGCTACTATACACTACTATTAGGTGATACTTCAATTCTCCTATAAAACAAACCACTGATATTATCCTTTATTTATGTTGTTTTTTTAATCAACGAACTTTGTTTTTGGTAAATGCGATTACCTTTTGTTTTTTGTTAGTAATGAAATGTATGAGTTTTATTGGGTTTGAATATTTTTATTGTAATGTATGAATCTTATTATATTTTGTTATGAAGAAAATGAAAATGTTGAACTTCTGTTGTAAACTTTTTGGTGATTATATATTTTTTTTAAGAAAAATCATTTTTATTTTTTTAAAATGTTATTGAGGGATATCTGGATATACTTATGGATACTTTAAGATACGTGTATTACCTGTTTAACGGATATTCACACGAATATGGAGAGGGCACATATATCATATTATATGCATAGGTGTGTCGCGCGGCGGCTGTTTTTTTGTATATTCTGTACTCTTTGTTCGATTCTCTTATATATATATATATTTGCCGTTCAAAAAAAAAAAAATGCATCCATGAATATCCATTTACATCCCTAATTAAAAATGAAAATTGAAATTAAAATAACTTATCCTTATAATTATAGTGACAAAGAAGAAAATAATACTCCTTCTATTTTACGACGAGTGTCACTTTGACAAAATAAATTGTTTAAAATGAATGTAATTTTAAATTTCCAATGCCACTGAAAGACGTTTCTACAAAACATATTCTTGAGAACATACTCAAACAATTTTTAGAAACCCAAAAGGTGTATTTGGAATTAACATTGAAATTAAAATAACCCATCCTTAAAATATATAGTGATGGAGTGTATTACCGATGCACTAAAAGAGACAATAAAATTTAAGATCAGGGAAAAACAAGTGTGAAGGATCTTATCCTTTCACCAATACCCTATTTCTCTATATCATTCTTACCCCAAGGTCATCCTTGAAGGATTTCATTTGTCATTGTTACCGCCTTCTTGGGTAAGATTAAAACTTTTAGTTTTCTTGAATTTTTTGTTGAATTTTTTGTTATAATGTATAGTAAGAGTGCTGAAGGTTTGTTAGAAGCGAAGCTACTCACAGAAGAGAATATGGTGTTGTTGTGGGATATTTCGCTGCTTAAGCTAATCATACAGAAAGTTTATGTAGGATGAATAAGAATGTTTGAGCATGTTTGAGCATAGTTAATGGGGAACTTCTACGGTACATCCGTAAATTAAGTTTTACCGGTACTCCTACTTTAAAAATCTTTAAATTAACTATTATTTTTATGAAATAAAGAGTTATTTGTTGATATTTATATTTTAGAAAATGTCATTTCATAAGAAAAAAACGTCATTTTATTGTTTATAAAAATCATACTAATTTTTTTTACATTTTATTGTAAAAAATAATCAAATTTCTCTATTATGAGTACTAAAAACTCAGAAAAATTAAATTTTATTTCGTCGACGTTTTTGGTTAATAAGATTTAATTATTATAATTATAGGTGATGGAAAACAATTTTTCTCTTCAAAAAATAACACATTTAACTATTAATTTGTTGATTGGGTGTACCAATACACTCAAATTTTTGAGTGTACCATAAAATTTTCCTTTTCTTTCGGGAACTTCTACGGTACACCCGTAAATTACGGTGTACCGGTACTCTCGCTTATAATTTTTATAAATTAACTATCATTTTTTATGAAGAAAATAGGTGTTTGTTGACATATATATTTTAAAAAATATCATTTTATAAGAAAAAACATTGTTTCATTTTTTATAAAAATCATACTAATTTTTTTTACATTTTATTGTAAAAGATAATCAAAATTCTCTATTATGAGTAATAAGAATTCAGAAAAATTATAGGTGATAGAAAATAATTTTTTCCTACAAAAAGTAACTCATTTAACTATTATAATTTAAGGATTTGATGTACCAATACACTCAAATTGTTAGGTGCACCATAAAATTTGCCTTTTCTTTTACGCAATTTCAACCCTTTTTTCATTTTTATTTTGTTTAGTTGAAGTTGGATATATGAATAGAGTTATGGTGACTAAAGGGGTGTATCATCAGATTGAGATTTTAAAAGATTATTTTGGTAAGTAAAATATTAAAGATTTTGTGAGATTATAAGGTATGTAACAACAAACTTTTCTTTTACAAGAACTATTTTTTTTACGGGATCGTGGAAAACAACATCAACAAGCAACTTCCTTTGGAAAAAAAAAAACAAGGAGAAGCAACAAGTTAAAATGTATTGTGAACCAGGAATGATATCAAAGAGGGATTTATGAATAATAAGAAGAGGGTATGAGTGTGTACGTGTGTGTGGTATAAGACAAGAAATGTTATGAGTGTGCTAAAAAAATTATGAAAGTCTCGAGATTTTTTATGAGATTGTTGATTAAATATGTTATGTGTATTTTCAACTAAAAAGTTTCACAAAATTTATTCCAAAAAAAAATCTATTAAAATCTACATACTTTTGGATATCAAAGACATTTTATAAGTTAGGGAAAATCTCATTTGAATACCACCGAATTTCATTGCCTTGAATAAACAATCTTGATTGTCTTAATTGAATACCACAAAATTTATACTCTATAAAAATCTTAATTGAATACCACAAGACTATTTTATTTTTAAAAAGTCTTATAAAATTACATAAAATCTCAATTCAATACACCCTGACCCTCTAAATGTCAGGAAGGGTATGTGTTGTTGACAAGAAATTCAAATGCTTATCATTTAGCAATATTTGAGTGATTTAATTTTCTCAACATTTAGCGATACTTTTATTTTAAATTTTAGAAAATTTTCCCCGTGCTGTAAACACGTTATAAATGATAGTAAGATTTTGCGTCGTTGGTTGGTTATAATTGTATTCATGGTTTTTAGTCCATGTAAATATTCATAGTTTTGTTTTTAGTCCGTATAAAATAAAATCACATTTTTTTTGGTCCCTTTAACATTTTCCTTAAACATTTTAGGGATAAAAAATGTTGATGGAAATTTTTTCCAGGAACTAAAAATGTTGATGGAAAAATTTTATAGAGACTAAATATGCCGATGGAAATTTTTTTAAGAACTAAACAATATATTTTATTTTGTAGGGAATAAAATAAAATTCTAAATATTTATTGGAACTATTTATTTAATTAACCATTGTATTACTATAAATGTTATGCCATATATGCTATTGTGCATTCTAGAGAAGAATAACCAGTTTATAGATGTCATTGCATGCTTTCTAGATGTCATAACATACTTCATAAATGTTTATTATGCTTCTACTTGCTTACCATGCTAACAGTACAATTGTCAATTATATGTTGGTGCGAATATGACATCGTGCATCATCATACTCTAAACGATGTCGTGCTCTAAATTCCACATGTCAATTCATTCTAATATGTTCATGCATGATTGTATGATAAATGCACATAGTAGTTCTTCTTCTTACGTGTATGTTATTTTCCATGAGTTACGACTACACACCTTTTCGTTGTTTGTGTGTGCGCATTTGCAGAAAATGCAATGTTGCATGTTGTTGCTAGGTGATCCCATTTCTGATTAGGCCTGGTTGAGTGAGAATCTCTATATTATCTTGTGAGACTCTTTAGAGTCGGGCTTCCTTATAATTCAATTAGGAATTCAATGTTGCATCCAATACATCTGTTAATTTTACCATCTTTAATTGTCGAGACCATAGGTCCTTTGGCAACATCACTAATTTAGTAGTCTCCTAGAAGATTGTTTTACCAGAGCTGGACATTGTATGGTAATGTAAATTTATTTTCAAAGTCCGCGTAAAAGTTTAAAATGTGGCATGTCTATGCTTCACATTTGTAAATAAAGTTTATTTATCTTCATTTATTTTAGATTGAGTTGCGTATTTATATGCAGTGGCGAAGCCAGAAATTTTTTGGAGCCTGGACATAATAAAACAACGATAAGTTTTAGTGACAGCCACAACCGTTGGTAGAGGTCATGATGTTTTTAAAATGGTCTCTTTAGAATTACCTAGGATTTTTTCCGTAGGTAAAGGTGGAAAATATGTAGTGACAGTCATTTGGCAATAACAGACAGATTTAGCTACGAAAATTTGCCCTATAGTGATGGATTTTGCTCGTCATTAAAAGTCAAATTTCTTGTAGCAATACAAAGAAAGTATGGGTTGAGCTCGGACGCGTGCCCGGGCTAGCTGGGGGGTAAAATCGCCCCGGTTTATATGCCTCGTATAATCATTGCTAATTAAGAGAGAATAACTCAAAAGATATGCGGCCCAATGCGCTTAATAAATATCACTTTTTTTTATACACTCAATGTGATAATTATTAAGACAATGTTAAAAAAAGTCAACTTTCTATCGATTGCTCTCTTTATCTCTTAAGGTGTAGGATTTATGTTTAGGTGTTTATAGATCATTTTCTTTTTCTTTATTCAATTCACTTAAACTATATGATCATAACGAGAATTCTTTAATACTCTAAAGTTTTGTTGAATATTAATACCGCATAGACAATTTTTTTTTTGAAGGGAATACCGCATAGACAAATTAATTTAAAATTTAAATTCACTTCAAAATAATTAAATTTTAAAATCAAAATATTGAAAGTTGATACCTTTTCAATAAAACTCTAGAGCCTTAAAGTGCTCACTTTAATAATATTAATATAGGCTACAAAGATCAATCCGGAGCACAAAGTTAAAGCCGATGTATACTAGTCCCTCCGTTCCTAATTATAATACCTTTTTGAGAATTTTTTTTGTCCCTTTTTATAAGACCCCTTTGTTATTTCCAACTACATTAATTATTTCTTTACATACATGCCTCTATTTATTATACATCTTTTTCTTCAATCAACAATAAATAACATGTTGAAAACATAAACTAACATTCTTTCTTAAAGGATAAAATTGTAAAAACAATAGTGATTACAAACAACTTTAATACAAATATCCACTATCTTAATTCCCGTGATTTTGACAAAAGGGTCTTATATATAGGGACGAAGGGAGTATATATTAACAAATAATCAACAAAACATATTAAGACAAAAATTTGAGACTATTTAAGAAGGTGGAAGCACTTTAAAAGTCTAAAATAATGCACCCAATAATAGTTCAATCTAAAAGCTAAGTTCTAAAAAAGAAATATAGAATGAAAGAGCTTTAACATTATGATGGATGATACACGGTTATATGCCCATCTTTTCTTTCATTCCTAAACCCTTAATCAGTAAGGAGAGTGTCAAAGCAATGTGATCATAAAATAATCTCATCAAGAAATGATGAGTTCCTTTATAGATCTGGCTAGTGTTTGATTTAATAACACAAACATGTAAAGAAAGTAGCTTTAGAATCAACCACTGTTAACTTCCCACGTAAGGGAATCTGCTTTTTACGTATTGATTTCAAAAAGTGGTAACAAATTAAAATCAGCCAAGCTCACTTTTTATGTGTATATATGGACCAATGTTTCTGATAAAGGGCTTCAATGTCCGTGTGTAGATAAAAAATAATTAAAACTCTATGATCATGAATCATCATCATCATATAACACCCAGAAGTTACTTACTACTATAGCTTAAAGGTGGTGAGTAGGACAAATATAGAAGATAGAGCTACTTGGATTCCATAAACATAGATAAAGGGAATAAGGAAATTGTACAAGAAAAACAAAGGAACTATGACAAATAATCTCGCATTCACACAGAAACTACAAGTATGATTCTGTAGAAGTTAAAGGGAACTAATAAATTGCAAAAAAAAGAAAAAAAGAATTAGAAAGAATAATTTCCCTTTCACACCCGTCACAGATCTTTTTGGATCTTTTGTTTTTGTTTTTGTTTTTGTTTTTGTTTTTGTGATGACCAAATTTCATCTTTCTAAAGTGAGTAAATGTGAAACCCATGTTCAAACCATCACTCCGGAATTAATTCTACATGAAAATTAGGATTTGTAGTTTTTATTCTATAATTGATTTTTACATATAAATGTATAGTTCAACTCATTTATCCAAACATAAATCAGTTTACATTACATTCATTTTTAGTTATAATCAATTTTATAGAATGAACATACTTAAAATCAATTGTTACCACCAAAGAACCAAACCAACGTCTATTCTTAATAGGGTGGTCTAGTTTTGCAACAATTGGCTTATAAGATGATTAATGTCACCTTTTATCTTCCTTAAAAACATCAGACTTTATCTTTTTATTTATGTGCAAGAATCAACTTAGAGGAGTCATCCTATTTTGATCTAACGCTTTAAATTGCTTGATTGTGGCACCACATCAGTATTCAACTTAGAGGAGTCTCGGTCCAAGCACTTTTTTTGAGAGGTCGGTCAAGGTACTTTTACGGTTAATTTGTTATACCAGATTTTAGTAAAAAAAAATCAAGTTAAATGGTACAAATGATTATTGATTTGACCTAATTAGTAGAACGGTGTTTGGTGCGGTGAGCTGGTTGTTCTCGTAAGCTTAGAACTACGAGGGGTTTATACCTGTAGCTGACGTTTAAGTTAGTCTTTGAGCATAATAAGGGGTCAAGGATAAGAATAAATCGTACCTTAGGGACTCTGTAAAGTCCCCTTTTACATAGAGGTGCAGGTTGTCGTTGTTTTCAGCGTTCGTAGCCGTTGGTCGACGGCTACGGATGACAGAATCTGTAACCGTCAAGCGTTCCGGTTTGTCAATGATGGAGGCAGTTACAATTCAAATGGTTACATAGACTTTTGAGCCGCCTAGAACAAATATAATGGTTACATTTGACTAAGAAAATGTATTAAATTCATAATTGGACAAAAGTATTTACCACGGGGATGAATTCTCTTAATTGGAAGCCTCTCAATTTTTTTTTTCCTTATGTTGTTGTATCTTAACTATTGAATCTAATATCACATTTCTTCATAATTTTATTCCTCATTTTCTCTTTCATGTTTGATGGTTAAGATCTCGCGATTGAGAAATATTAAGAGAATTTCAATTGAGAAAATCTATTCCCCTTTACCACATTGGGGCTAGGAATAAAAAATTAAAATAGCATAAAATTTGCATCCTTTTTCTCAATTGTACTAATTTGGAAGACACTTTGCCACCATTATAGTAAATTTTTTATGATTAGAATACCCTTGAGGATCTAAAAAATCACTGGATCAATTCCAGAATCCAACAACAACCTCATCCTCCAAATGTTCCAAATTGCCAATAAAAAGGTCTCATAAAGTGCAAATACTGTTTTTTGTTCAATTGAATTTTTTTTCCTAGATATTGTATAGGTTTAGTTTTAATGCAATACTATCTATTACTGCAATAAATTTTAGTATCATCTCATTTTGTATTGGTGTCTCATCACTACACTTGCATGACAACAGCTCTGGATCCTAAGTTTAAAACTTTTTTATTATACTACCACTGCATTAAAAGTATATTCTTTGCTGTATTCACATATATTAATTGAACTGCATGTTTCAGTTAGATCATATCTCAAGCATATATTGAGGTAGCTGTTGAATAACAATTCAAATGAACAATAAATAATTCCATCAGTGATGCTAACCGAGTTTGTTTTGAATAAGGTATATCTTGTTTCATTGTGTATGTTTGAAATTTGGGTGAGTTTCACGGAATCATAGTTATTCCGTGATGGTGTGAAACTCACTGTCAATTCAAACATGAACTTAAATGCATACATTATGAACCCTTTTGTTATGAAATCTTTAATAACGATTTCATATCAAAAGTTAGACAAAAAAGAAAGATGTATGTTACTAATTTATTTGTAATAATATTGATAATAACATCAGTCCTGCAATCTCTTAATCAATAGCAATAATTTGCACTAAATTTTTACCTTGATATGTAAATGCTCATATAGCAGCATTAGATTCTGAATTTAAAAATTGGAATTATCATTTTTAAACGGAGAACGTCTTTCATTAGGCAGCAGATTGACATGGGATGCATGTATCATGTAGAGCTGTCAAAACGGGCGGCCCGACCCGTTTAGGCCCGGCCGGGCCAAGGGCTTTTAAGGGCCGGGCTAAAAAGCCCGGTTTGAATATGGGCTGCAAAAAATGAGCCCGAGCCCGGCCCTATACGGGCCCCCGGGCTAACGGGCCGGCCCTGGCCCGTATTTTTTTCTTCCCTTTTCCATTCTTTTAAGTACGGAACATACATAAATATGCCGGGCTAACGGGCCAGCCCGGGCCCGTATCAGTCTCTCACACACACAGACCACAAAAAAAAAAAAAAAAAAAAACAGTTGTATTTTTTGCGGGCTTCCGAGCAGCCCGGAGCCCGGACGGGCTAGCCCTAACGGGCCAAGGGCTTTTACGGGCCGGGCTAAAAAGCCCTCTTCAATTTCGGGCTCCAATTATTCGGTCCAAGCCCTACATTTTATTCGGGCTTTCGGGCCGGCCCTTACGGCCCGGCCCATTTTGACAGCTCTAGTATCATGTATCAAGTCTTCAAACAACTTGCTGACATTGTAAAACACACGGTCTGAAATGAATTTCAGCAAGTCAAGCAAGCCAAGGATTTGAAGGTTGTGCAAGCCAATATCAGGCAGTCGTTGTTAATCAATGACAACCGATTATTGCATCGGTAGGACCTCAACACGTTCATCCGATTCCTATATGATTGAACCAATTATTGCTCTGCTACCTTGAACATCCTTTATTTGTTTGTGATTAAATTTTGTGTCACTACAAAGCAGGAGAGTGTGTTCAGCCAAAAACTATGAATATGCAATTACATTGTCACTTTAGTTTATATATATCATGCACTTTCAACATCCATTTTCAAGTCCTAAAATGTATGGCCTGCATCAAGCGCCACATATTGAACATAGTTATATTTCTGCCACCAACGTTTTTGGAAGCGGAACACAAAGCAGTTGAAGATCATTCCGATCAATAGGATACCCTGCATTGTTAGTATGTAGGAGTTGCACGTGGCATTCCAGCAAAACTGTAAGATATAACTGGTATGTTTACCTGAGGAATCCATTTCCTAGTCAGGATAAATTTTGCCGAACACCTACTGGTAACACAGCTCCAATCAAGAATAGCCATACAAGGTTTCAATACAATCCACCGGGTCCAAATAGCCGCCTCAGCCCAATCGAACACCAAATAACAGATGCATCAAATGTCACTCTGTATTTGGGGCAAGTACAAGGGACTGTCGTGGCGAGCTTTATCAACCATGCAAATGTCACGAATGCCTTCCAACATCTACCAAGTCACTGACAGGTTCACCACTCTATTTGGGAATTTCAATTTGGTATATTGGCTATTATGCTCAATTAATAACAAAATGTCTTTTTTTATAGAATATTATAAGCTAGTAATTACTAGTCAATCACAAACTTGATTGGCTTTACCTTTTATCGATTTAATAACTCCATACAAGTTCTTTTTCTCCGTAACTTCTATTTCAAGTTACCATGGTGCTAATTGTGTAGTTTTTCCCCCTCCATTACGGTTTTGCTAATTGGCTAATGTGTCTTGGATAAATTCCATGTTTAGAATTGCGGTGAGTTTGAAAAAAATCATATGAAACTGTAATTTTGTTTTTTTCTTTAATTTTGTTGAAATTCGAAAATGTAGCTTTTACCAAAATCATGGTGGTTTCCCATTGTCACATCAAATTTACTCATTTTCAAACATGCACAAAATGTAAGCAAGTAGCAAAGGGATATTCAAGTAAAAAAATGGAACAAATTCCATCATTTAATAATGATTAGTGTATATATAAATATTTGGATTATACACCCAAAGAAAAACAATTGCCTGCAATTATAAACTAATTACAAGCTCTGCATCTTTAGTTTAATGAAAAGGACGAAAGAGAAATATTTCCTTGTCTAAAAGTCTTTGTCTAAATACAAATAAAAAAACCAACAAAAAAAAACTTCTATTAATTTATTTTTCTTGAAATTAAAAATAATAAAACAAAGAAATATCTGCTGCATAACTCCATAAATATAAATATAATATAAAATGCAGGAAAGGGAGAAAACAGATGCAAAAGTAAGAACCAATGTGCTTAAGATGGTGAATAGTGCAGGGAGAAAACTTAGGAAAATTGTTTATAATAAGCTATCATAATAGCAAAAAAATAAAACAATTTTTTTTTTATTCAAAGTTGAATTTCTACCTCCTAAGCTACTTGACAAAAATAAAATAAAATCTCGCATGGTTCCATCCATCCGCAATGGAACTCCATTAGAATGGGCAAAGTCCCTCCATCCAACGAGAGAATAGCCAATAGCCAATGGAGCTCCATTACAATGGGCCCAGACCCTCCCATCATAGAGAGGATAGCCAATATCCCTTACAACCTCAGGAAGATTCGGACTAGGGATTGAGCGCTCCACAAGAGTGACCTGTCTGTTTTGAGGTATATTGGCCTTCAATTTTGCTATAGCAATAGCGCGCGATAGTCCACCAATAGCATCAACCAAACCATGAGATACTGCGTCCTTACTGGTCCAAATCCTTCCCTGTGCAACCTCTTCCATCTTGTCTATGGTCATTGATCTGGAAAGAGCCGCATATATATACATATGACGTGCTCTCTCGGCAAATGCCTCTGTATCAGCGGTGTGGTACTTGTAAGTACCCCAACTTGTAAATTCTTCCCACTCAATCAATTTATACATATTCTCAAGACTAAAGATTCCCAGGTCCACTCCAATTGAACCAGTTAAGGTAAGATTTTCTGCAACAATAACTCCTGCGCCCATTGCCACGTAGTATCCTGCGCCCATTGCTCGATCAGCGAAGCAATAATTGGTATTTTTTCAGCAAGAGACCTGATTTAATTTCTGTCCACATTGAATCAGAGTACTCAATATTGCCCCCGAACTGTCAATTCGGATAATAACAGCCTTGCAATTTTTTGACTCACTGACTTCACGGATTTTGTTAATGAACTCTTGTGCAATGATTTTCCTATCGATGGTCCCTGAGACTCGGATGACGGCGATTACTTCTTCACCTCTTGATATTCCAACAGTCCATTTTCTAACTCGAGAGTATTTTCTGAAATCAACCATACACAATGATTTCACCCCAAGCCTCTCAATCAAACTAGTAATAACCTCGTCATCGCAAAGTAAGTTTGATATGAAACCCTCTTCTTTCAGTTTGTGTGTACTTGATAGACATCATCTCCATTTATGAAGTTTTCAATATCTTCTCTTCTCTTTCTTGTAGAAGAAGATACCTTATCCAGCCAATTTGAATAAATATTGTCCTGCAAAGCAGTCATCATTTCACTATGATCTTCGATTTGTTCACCTCTACTACCCTTTTATATTCACCAAGTGCTACAACTTCTGGAATTACAGAATTGAGACCACCTTTAAATAAGGAAACAGGATCAGCTTCAGGAGACGTATAAACTTCTTCACATGCACAAGCAATGTAATATTCTTTTCCTCCTATTGCAGGGACATAAGCAACAATAAGTTTTCCTGATTTTCTGAAATTCATGATTTCCTTTCGAATTTCATGAGTTTAGCCCAACCACAATTTAAACGATAAATATGAAGACACACTGCAGAAATACGATGATCATATGCGGCTTTCAACAAATTATCGCAAATTCGAGGCAGAGATGATACCTCACCATGGTGCTCAGATATCTGGCCGCTCAAATCAATTTGCAAGACGCTGCGGGATGGAATACGCTCAAAGGGGAGTGCTGTTAGCGTCTTGAGCTTGACAAGAATTTTTTTGAAACCAGTATGAGGGACAAAATCGAAGTCACCCGTTGGATAATCAGGGCTCGAGGGTAGGAAGAAGAACGGTGGAACTGGAAGGCTTTGTGGATGGGATGATGAGATGATGGTGGTGGTGATAAGGGTTTGGGAATGAGACGATGAGAGAGAAAGCCATCGGTAATAGAAGATGATAGTGGCAATGAAACTGTGCGGGAAATGTAACGGCGGTGAATTGCGGCGGTGCGGTTGATGATGGCCATTCTAGCGTGCAGTATCAGTCGATTAGGGCTTGGAAAGGAAAAGAATAGTGTATGAGCGTTAGCTTAGGGTTTCTTCTCACCTTACATATATTGTTTTTGTGTTGTGAAGGTGTGCATTGCTCTCTTGATTCTGACAACATATATGACTACTGTAGTTATTGGTAGAATGTATGTTGAGGTCATACATTAAAGTATATCCATGTCAATATTCATGTTGGTTTCGTTAGGATAAAGAGATGTATTTTTGGAAGTCATGGATGGAATAGAAGTCAAATTAAAATGAAATGATAGAGTATTGACTATGGGGAGTGTTTCATGGTGATTGGCGTCAATGTGACTTCAAGTTCTCTCCCTCCCTTAATTTTCGTAATTCAATATCACACTTAAACGAGAGAATACATGTATATGTATCGTGAGCATAACTCGAGGCATTGCAATATGACAGGGCCATAGTTCACATTCTAAATTTGAAACTTATTTAGCTTAAGAGATGAATATCTAACTATTAGACTATTTGACAAAAAAAGAAAGAATGAATACATGAACAATATATTAAATATGTCATAAGGTTCAAAAAAATTATTAACAACGACACTGATGATCCCGACGGTGCATCTGGTACATCCGAGAATCTTACAATCTTAAATTGATTAGGATTGTAGGTCCTTTGGTAACATATCTCGTTCACTAGAGCTGAACATTGTATTATATAATGTAAATTCATTTTCAAAGTTTGCGTAAAAATGTAAAATGTGACATGTCTAAGCTTCACTTTTGAAAATAAAATTTACGTGTTTCCATTCATCATAGATTCCGTTGTGTATTTATTATACTCTAAAACTGTAGTATTTCAAAATGAAATTTATGATTGTAACAACAATTGTTCAATGCTCGGTTGACTTACAAAATCTCCAATCATAAAAGGCTTCCTCAAATCTCCAATCATAAAAGGCTTCCTCCGAAGGAAGCCACAATTCTATCTTCTGTAACTCACCTAATCATTTCCCATCACGAGAGAATAATCCATGAGGATCATACGCCCAAATTATAGGCATCAGGTTTAATAATATGGATATTGCAAAAGTCCTAGAAAGATGAAACACTATAAAAGGATATTGGATAGAAAGAGACAGTAAACTTTAGACAATTCCCAAAGTATTAGGCTATCCCTCAAATTAGGGCAACCATTGACCTTTGATGGCAACAATGACTTATAATGATGTTTAGACTAGAATCTTGGTGGCCACCCAAACTTATGTTTGGTACATCATGTCAATTTACTCGACCTGTTAGCAAACCTTCACCTTTAGACTTGATGCTCGATGTTGTGTTCAATACCTAATATCAATTTACATTGCCAAATAGAGTATCTTAACCTTTTTGGCTTGATGCTCGCTCGGGCACTATATACCTGACCATGATAACTAGGCTAGAGGATGACCACGTCAAGCATTGGTTGGGTTCTAAAAAAACAAGAGGGTGTGACTTAAAGGAGTAAGACTATCCACAATCAGGATTTTCCCTGCAATTGTCCAGTGCTTGGTTGGTTCAAGGTAAACTTAAGATGTAAAAAAAATGTTTCCTCTGTATGAAGCGATCAAGCGAACCA
This sequence comes from Medicago truncatula, assembly GCF_003473485.1. Lineage (NCBI taxonomy): Eukaryota > Viridiplantae > Streptophyta > Magnoliopsida > Fabales > Fabaceae > Medicago > Medicago truncatula. The sequence goes on along the minus strand of NC_053045.1, from coordinate 55,416,485 downwards.
CGTTTATATTTTATAGGCTTAAATGCACTTTTAGTACCCTAGTTTTGAAAAAGGAAAATGCTAGATATCAAGAATGATTTTATAAGAAAAATTCAAGAATGACATGGTACAATAATCACCTTTAGATTTCAGTCTCATTTATTAGTCTTTCATAAAAAAAAGATACATAACACCCACCACCCCATGATTTCCGGCCAGGCTGAGATTTTATTGGTTAACATTAATTTCAGGACTATTTCTTGATAAAATCTAAGGGTGATTATTCTGCCATGTCATTCTTGAAATTTTCTTGAAAAAATCTTTCTTGATATATAGCATTGCTCTTTGGAAAAAAATGAAGTTTTTTTTTTTTGAAAAAATAAATAAGTAAAAATATAATGAAGTTTTGATCCCCCTGCTATTTTAAAAACCAACATTCTAGATATTGTATAAGTTTAGTTTTAATGCAATACTATCTATTACTGCAATAAATTTTAGTATCATCTCATTTTGTATTGGTGTCTCATTACTACACTTGCATGACAACAGCTCTGGATCCGAAGTTTAAAACTTTTTTATTATACTACCACTGCATTAAAAGTATATTCTTTGCTGTATTCAATTAAGTGATTCATTATGTGAAAAATTGGTAGAGTTCTTTATGTGAAAAATTGGTAGAGTTCTTTATATACAAGTTAACAATTAACATAAAAAAAAATAAAAATTGTTGGTACATCCATCTCTGATTAGGGTTGGTTGAGTGAGAATCTTTATACTATCTTGCGAGACTTTAGAGTCGAGATTCCTTATAATTCAATTAGGAATTCGATGGTACACCCAATACGACTGAGAATCTTACTATCTTAAAATGTCGAGGACCGCAAATCCCTTGGTAACACCACTAATTTAATAGTCTCTTAGGAGTTTGTTTTACTAGAGCTAGGCATATTGTAATGTAAACCTATTTTTAAAGTCAGTCTAAAAGTTTAAAATGTGGCATGTCTGAGTTTCACATTTGAAAATAAAGTTTATTTACCTTCATTTATTTTAGATTCAAATGCATATTTATATGTCTCGCATAATCATTGCTAATCAAGAGTGAATAACTCGAAAGATATGTGACCCAATGTGCTTAATAATCATCACATTTTTTTTATATAATCAATGTGATAACTATATATTAAGCACAATGTCAAAAAAGTCAACTTTCTATCTATCACTCTCTTTATATCTCAAGGTGTAGGATTTATGTTTGAGCCTCTATAAATCATCTTCCTTTTCTTTATCCACTTTACTAAAACTATATGATCACAACATTGAGAATTCTTTAGTACTCTAAAGTTTTGTTGAATATTAATATCGCATAGACAAATTAGTTTAAAATTTAAATTCACTTTAAAATAATTAAATTTAAAAATCAACATATCGAAAGTTGATATATACTCAATGAAACTCTAGAGCCTTAGAGTGCTCACTTCGATTATATCAATGTAGGCTACAACGATCAATCGAGACCATAGAGCAAGGAGAGCGTCAAAGCAAAGTGATCATAAAATAATCCATGCTCCTACGATATGTGGTCAAACAAATCCATTAGCAAGATGCTACCGGGTGGAATACGCTTATAGGGGAGCACTATTAGCGTCTTGAGCTTGACAAGCAATTCATTGAGACCTGTGTGGCCGTGTGGGGAACAAAATAGACGTCACCCGTGGGATAATCAGGACTGGAGGAAAAGGAAGAATAGCAGTTGAACTGGAAGGGTTGGTAGGTGGGATTATGAGATGATGGTGATCTGATGAGGGTTTGGGAACGGAACGATGAGAAAGAAAACAATCTGTAATATGAGATGATAGTGGCTGTGATACTGCACGGGGAATGTAATGGTAGTGAATTGCGGCGGTGCTGTTGATGATTTACATTCTAGCGGTGCAATGTCAGTCGATTAGGGCTTTGGAAAGGAAAAGAATAGTGCATGAGCGTGAGCTTAGGGCTTCTAACCTTATATTGTTTTTGTTGGTTTTGGAGGTGAGATCTTGAATGAATATAGAATATTAAGGTCTGTATGGTTCGAAATTTTTGGTCCGATAGAAAAAGCTAGTATATTTTTCTTCCACGATAATGTGAGCATATATTTTTCTATGAGATGTGTTATTTGAATAACCATTTGTGTGATAATTTTTGGAACAACCATAAATTTACAAAGAAAAGTAGGTATCGACACGGAAACCAAAACAATAGAGAGAAAAAGTAAAAATATAACGCGAGTATGAGAGAGAAAGTTGTCACAAAAATTGTTACAAAATGGTTGTACAAATATCATTTCTCTTTTTCTATATTTCTTTGTTTATACTATAATTATTTACATGAAGGAAAGAGAGACCGAAGACATGCTTGGATGAAAAACATTTTCAAAGTTGCCTTTTTATTTTTTTTGTTACTGATTCTTTTCCCATATTACTGAAAACTCTAAAGATCTACATTTTTTTTTCCTCTGGAAGGTTCTTTACTTGTTTCATGTAATAATTTTCAATGCACTGTTTTGGTAGAGAAACCTTTTGCCTCGTGACATTGGATAGAGGTACTTGTTACATAAATCTTGATTTCCTCTATTTTTTCCATCCTCCCCTTTCTTAGTTGCCTTAGATTAAAAAAAAAAATGATGTTTGCAACTGTTGTAGCCAACTCCTGCAATACTAAAAACCAACGATTAACAATCATACCTCTATGCATGGTCAGACAAACACTTTGCTTCAATTCCCTTTAAACAAAATCAAACTAAAAAAAAAACATAGCCATCAATCAAAGGGAGCACATGGCATGACTATGAATATGATTTCTATACACACAAAAATGGCACAACAAGATCTTCTTCCCATAATAGGTTGCTATAGCCATTCCTGCTTGTTTGCAGAAAGCGGGATTTGCTTTCAGTTGGTGTATTTTGTGTCCATTCACAATTGAGAACCCTTTTGATGATATTTTATTCAAATTAAAATATTTTATATAAATTAAACTTTTTTTTTTTTTAAGAAACTAAACTATTCCACCCAAAATGACATTGGGAAGAATCGAACCTTAAACTTTAACAAGAAACATACTCCAAGGTATCAATCCAATACCATCAGACCAACAAAACTGAGTTTTTATACAAATTAAACTATTACTCCATAAGTAACCAAATTTAAGGAAAAATACATTCATGAAGTCAAATGTATTTGGTTGAAATACAGGACCAAAAACATTTCACTTGACTTTATTATATAAATATTGAAACATTTGACTTGACTTTATTGATATAAATATTGCTTATATTTTTTGAATATATTTTGATTTGACTTGACTTTTTTTGAGAACTCTTCCTTTAATGTAAAGTTAGACCATATCTTTGAATATTTATTTTTAATGCCGCTAAAACAAACACATCATCCGATGTATTTGGTCCAAATACTGGTATCTTTGAATATTTACTTTTAATGCCGCTAAAAACAAACGCATCATCCGATGTATTTGGTCCAACTACAGGACCAAAAACATTTGCCTTGATTTTTTTGAAACCCTTCCTTAATGTAAAGTTAGACCATATCTTTGAATATTTGTTTTTGATGCCGCTAAAACAAACACATCATCCATATACAAATTAAACTTTTTGTTGCAGGGAATCGAACTTGCAACACAATGGTAAAATGCTTCCACCTATATCATTTCACTATATTGTTTAAGGTATCAATTATTTACTTTGTTAATAAATATAGTTGATTTGAATATTTTGCCACACCAATATCAAATGTCTGGATCCGCCCCTGAGCATACCGTAAGATATCAATTCAATACCACCAGACCAACCCAAATAATTTTTTTTATACAAATTAAACTGTTATTCCTTTAGTAACAAAATTTAAGGAAAAATATATTCAAGAATTCAAATGTATTTGGTCCAAGTACATGACCAAAAAAGGAGTCACTGATCAAAATTATATAAGCAATATTATATAATAAAGTTAAGTCAAATGTTGTAAATATAGTATAAAATTAAAAAATTCAAAGTATTGCTTATATAATTTTGATTTGACTTGATTTTTTGTAAATATAGTATAAAATTAAAAAAAATCAAAGTAAATCATTATATTAATTATTTTATTAAATATATTAGTATATTTTAATAATTAAGAATTTATGGAAAAAACATGAAAATGAATAATTAAATTCTATAAATTGAGGTTGATGAAATACCTCCTCCTCCTCCTCTCATCTTCCCCAAAAACATTGCATCCTCCCATCTTCCCTCTCCTCCTCCTCCCCCTAAATCAACCACCATGAATTTTGATAGGTTGATGAAATGGTTGTATGGCTACAACACAACCACATCATCACCTGATAGTAACAATTTTGGCAGTCATGCTCCAGGCATCATCAAATCAATACAAATGCTTGAAACACAGTTTGAAAATCTACATGCGTCATCACCATCATCTGATAATAATGTTAGGAATGATGTCATCAACAACAATGAGATGGTGTTGAATACTTCTTCTGCTTATGCTCATCCTAGTATCCTTGGAGGCTCGTCATCAAATTCACAACACCCTCCATCTGAGGCAAATAATATTGTTGCTACTAATGGTGTCCAGGCTTCAAATTGTACCAACATGAAGAGGAAAAAAGAGGATATTATTGATGATGGTAGAATCCACAGTCTACCTCACAATAAACATGGACCGTACACGTGTTCAGAGTGCAACAAAGTAATAGCAACATCACAGAAATTCGCTGCTCATGTATCAAGTCACTACAAGACTGAAAGTGAAGAAGAGAGAAAAAAGAGATACATGTCTAGGATCCGAAAGAGACCATATCTCCAGATTCAAAAGCTCGATGATGGAACAACTACTCTTGTTTCTGTCATTGCTTTTATTGATCAGTCGCATGCTCCTTCTTTCAGTTATGATACTCAAAATATAAGCGCCTGTGCTCCTCCTCTAAGTGGGGTAAAAGTTAAACATGAGTTTGTTGATAATTAATATATATTATGCATGCTCAATTTGTAATGTTTATTTGAGAGCTTAGCTTCATGTTGCTTCCCTTTTTCTTGTTGTTTTCTTGTTTTTGTTAGCCTTTGTAACAATTTTTTTTTTTGTAATGTTTATTTATAATCATGTCTTTTAGTTTGGAGTTTAATTTTATATATAAATAGTATTGTCTGGTAACTATTTTGTGTAAGTGCGGATGCCAAGTACTAAGCCTATTTTTAAAAAGAAATTTGTACACTCTATTTTTAAATAATCGTGAATCTCTTTACAAATTAATGAATTTTATATTATATTTTTATTGGGGTTTATGGTCTTGCAAAAAAAAATAAAAATGAACACCATTTCAATTTTCAATGAAATTAAATGACGTCTCTATAAAACATTTGAGTGGACGAGTGAAACCATATTCTTGGGAATATAACCAAACAATTGAGTTTCAAGAACCCAAAAAAAATATTTGAAAAGAAAATTGAATTTAAAATAACCCATCTTTATTAATATAAAGTGACAAAGAAGAAAATAATACTTTTTTCTTTTTAAAATGAATGTTATTAACAAAAAAATCATTTTAAAATGAATGTCATTTTCAATTTTCAAAATGTTTATTGGAATGATGATTGAAATTAAGAGATCTCATCCTTATAAATATATAGAGGGATAGAAGATAATAATATTCTATCTTTTTTAAAATAAGTTTTACTTTAACAAAAAAATGTTTTAAAATACGCATAATTTTTAATTTACAATGCACTTAAAAGACTATCTACAACACATTTAAGTTGATCAATGAAACCATATTTTGCTTGAGAATATATCTAAATAAACACAAAAGGCATATTCTTTTTCGAGAATATATCCAAAAATTAAGTCTTACGAACCAAAAAGGTGCATTGGGAATGAAGATTGAAATTAAAACAACTCATCCTTATAAATAAATATAGAGGTAGAAAAGATAATAATATTCTCTCCGTTGTATAATATGTGTCGATTTAATTAAAAGGAAAAAAGTTTTCAAACATAACATCATATGTAATTTACAATGCAATTAAAATACTCCTTAAAACACATTTAAGTTGATCAGTAAAATCATATTTTTCTTGAAAATATATCCAAACAGCTGAGTTTCACGAACAAAAAAGGCATATTCTTTTTGAGAATATATCTAAACAATTGAGTTTTATGAACCCAAATGGTGTATTGGGGATGAAGATTGAAATTGAAATAATCCATCCTTAAAAATATAGGGGTGGATGATAAAATAATAATTTCTCTATTTTAAAATGAGTGTCACTTTAACATAGCACTATTTTGAAATGAACGCCATTTCAATTATCAATGAAATTAAAAGACATGCCTGCAAAATATTTAAATGCATGGGTGAAACCATATTCTTACTGAGAATATATATCCAAAAGATTGAGTTTTAGGAACCCAAAATATGTATAGAAAAAGAGTATTGAAATTACAATAACTCATCCTTATAAATATAAAGCTATTGAGAAGAAAATAGTGTTCCTTCCGTTTTAAAATAAGAGTCATTTTAAAAAAAAATTATTCTAAAATGAATGTTAAAAGACGTCTCCTCAACACATTTGAGCATATTAGTGAAAATAGATTCTTGAGAATATACTCAAGAAATCGAGGTGTAGGAACCCAAAAATTGTATTGAAAATGAAGATTGAAATTAAAATAACTCATCCTTATATAAATATGGGTTAATAGTGCTTTTCACCCCTGTAATATATGTCATTTTCGATTTTCTCCCCTATTAAATTTTCAGTTTGATTTGCACCCTCGTAAATTTTTTTTCTTCCGGAAAACACTCCTGATTGGCCATTTTCAGAATTTTTTTTTCAAAAAATTTTGGTTTTTGAATGGCCTATTAAGGGCGTTTTCCGGAATTTTTTTTTACGAGTGTGCAAATCAAACCGAAAATTTTATTGGGCGAAAACCGAAAATGACATATATTACCGAGGTGAAAAACATTATTAACCCTAAAAAAAAATTGTTCTAAAATGAACGTGATTTTCAATTTCCAATGGAATTAAAAGATGTCTCTACAACATATTTGAGTGGACAAGTGAGACCATATTTTTCTTTTGAATATATCCAAACAACTGAGTTCTAAAAAAGAAAAGGGCATATTCTTCTTTAGAATATATCCAAACAATGTAGTTTTAGGAACTCAAACGGTTTATTGGTAATGAAGATTGAAATTAAAATATTCCATCCTTATAGATACAAGGAGATGAAGAAGAAAATAACACATTTCTCCATTTCAAAACGAGTGTCACTTTATATAAAAAATTATTTCGAAATGAACATAATTTCAATTTTCAATTAGATGAGTGAAACCATATTTTTCTTTTAGAATAAACAGTTGAGTTTTAGGAACCCAAATAATGTATTAGAAATATGAATGACAAAAAAAAAATCCATAAACGGGGATAATGTCCACACGGACATGAGACAAATACCGTAATGATTATCTCTCTAACTGAGAAGTGGCTCGAGTGCAATGAGTGGAGGAATGTGGTTTCAGGATAAGTGATATTTCTTAGAACTGAACTTCCAAATATATTTGGGTGTGCATAAAAAATGGACACAAGTTAATTTTGAGGGAAGTTTCCATCTTATGTGTAGTCATCATATAGGTAGCGTGTGAAGAGCCTAGTTATGAAAAACATAAATACGAAACAAAGAGGTTTATCGGTTGAAAATCTATATGCGAGATTATGGGAGCATGACAAAGGGGAAATTTCTAAGTGACGTTGAGGGTGCAACTTGACCGTCAGGAGCTACCATGCAAGTCTTTTGTATTTTTTCATGTCACCTAAATGGACATTAGTGTAAGTCGAACCAATCTATGCGGGTATGAGATTATGCGTCTTCACAAGAGCATAAATCATGTTCCTTACAGTGTTAGGCGTAGAGCTACCAATGAGTCGGAGTTGTTTCATATGTTGATTACATCAAGTGTTGTAATGTGAGAAATGAAATCAATGTGTATATATGGGGAAATTACAAGGGGAAATGTATATGTGAATGTCTCATCCAAAGAATACCATGCAACATATTGCATGTGATATCATAACATACTTCAACAAGATATGTTTTCCATAAGAAAAATGCTATTTCTCTAGAAAAATAGCATCAAGATTTGTTTTCAGTTGGTGTATTCTAGGATCATTCGCAACCGAGAACCTTTCCTTAATGTCTTCCCACAAACCTCCTCAGTTGGTTAAAATGTCCTCGCCCCTTTGGTTTCCTATTTGATCAAAACAATAAACAAAACTTGCTAAGAAGCATAATCCGTTTTTTAGTTTTCTTGCCCTTTATTCATGCAATTTGTTATGATTCAGATGGACTTTACGCATGCCCTTTTAAATTAATACCTCATCAGATGATGCTTTTGTAGCAGGAGATACTCGAAAGTTCTTGGCAGACAACTATAACAATGATCTTGCTTCTTTCTTATGGAGGCTCAAACAATTGCAAGTTCAGTTTTACCAAAAATAGATGCTATTGAGTTTCATCAAAATATATTGGGTAAAACTTTTGGTTTGTTGGTTGGTTTTGCTTATTTGAAAATCACACATAAAAAGAAAGAGAGAAACAACAAGTATCATGAAACAATGAAAGGAGATAAGAGCAATGTTATATGTCTAGAAAAATAACATCAAGAATTCTTCAAGAATAAAGAACGACAAATCACAATGCACTATTTGCCACATTAATTTCAAGGAGGTGTGGTTGAAAAATAGGAAGTGAACAAATAAATCATGCAATTAAAACTTAGAATTTTTTTTTTTCCTGACTCTTTTATAAAATTTTTTTTCAAGTCTGACCCCCTTTGAATTTTTTTTACCGAAATGACCCACTTTTTTTTTTTTTTTTTGTCTTTTTCCTCGTTCCCGCCATCTGAAACGGCGGGACTGAGCCGCCGGTACACGTGGCGCATCCTGACTGGCCACTTTTTTTTTTTTTTTGCCATTACCGCCATTTGAAATGGACCAGGCACGCGTGAGACATTGCCAAGCTGCATTGCCACCAAGCCAGTGAAGATTTGATGTTAATGTTTGCATCCAATAATATATATACCATTTTTAAAACCAGATTCACACACCATGAGGCATGAACCATCCAATTTTTCATTTTTGTTTTTTTATTGGATAATTTAGGATCTCCGACGAAATATATTTTGATAAAATATCCGACGAATATATATATATATATATATATATATTATTATTATTATCCGACAAAATATATATTTTTCACCGATAAATTATCCGACGAATATATATATGTTATTATCCGACAAAATATATATTTTTCACCGATAAATTATCCGACGAAATGATTTATATATTATTTCAAGATAAAATCTAGAATCCAATTAAAATTATAAAATCTCCTATATTTATTTTTTTTATTGGATAATTGAGGTGCCCGTGGCCGGGGTGAATTTTTTATTTATTTATAAAATCGTCTAGTGGCTAGAAAAATTCACCTTAAAGATGAATAAGTGAGGCGAATTCACCTTAAAACAATAAAAAAAATTAATGCGAATTCACCTAAAAAATAAATATAGGAGATTTTATAATTTTAATTGGATTCTAGATTTTATCTTGAAATAATATATAAATCATTTCGTCGGATAATTTATCGGTGAAAAATATATATTTTGTCGGATAATAATATATATATATTCGTCGGATATTTTATCAAAATATATTTCGTCGGAGATCCTAAATTATCCAATAAAAAAACAAAAAGGAAAAATTGGATGGTTCATGCCTCATGGTGTGTGAATCTGGTTTTAAAAATGGTATATATATTATTGGATGCAAACATTAGCAACAAATCTTCACTGGCTTGGTGGCAACGCAGCCTGGTTCGATGACTTTGACACGTGTCAAAATCTGCCGGTCCCGCCATTTCAAATGGCGGTAATGGCAAAAAAAAAAAGTGGCCAGTCAGGATGTGCCATGTGTACCGGCGGCTCAGTCCCGCCGTATGGCGGGAACGAGGAAAAAGACAAAAAAAAAAAAAAAAAGTGGGTGATTTCGGTAAAAAAAATTCAAAAGGGGTCAGACTTGAAATTTTTTTTTATAAAAAGGTCAGGAAAAAAAAAATTCTTAAAACTTACCATCTGTGTCTTGAAAATTCTTGATGCTATTTTTCTAGAGAAATATCATTTTCCTTATTCTTTTTCTCCCGCTAACACTCTTCATTATTGCATTTTATTAATCTAATTATTTCATTGAATATAATTAATAAAAGTGTTTTAATAAACGATTAAAAAAAATGGTGTTTTAATAAATGAAACAATTTACCGTTAAAATCAATATTACTAATCTTTTTTTTAATAGTTGTGTAAAACTTAAAATAAACATCTAATTTAAGACGGATGTATGATATAACAAAATATATTTAAATTATCACACTAAGCAATTTGACTCAAATGATTAATGAATTTTATAAAAGTATAAATTATTTGGAAGAATTCAATTTTCAATTCATGGAACAATTTCACAACCATCTCATAATTAATTGGACCTCATTCCTTTGTGAATTGGAGGGTTACAAACAAAAATAAATAAATTACGAAGGGTTAAAAAAATTTAAATGAGGATTACTGTATTTTCATAGACCAATGTTATGGTGCATAAATAAAACATGTTTTGCATAAAAAACAAGCTAATTTTAAATATTAAATAAATAAATTTTACTGCATAATTAAATGGGATACGATCTGATTTATTAATTCAAGGGTGAAAACATCCCCAATGTAATATATATTACATACACATAGAGATAATTAGTTGGTTATACTAGATTTTTTTTAAACAAACAAGTTAAATTACGAACACATGTTAACTAGTGTTCTAGGAGTTAGATTTACTTTTTATAATATTCTGGAGTTAGATTTTTGTTTAGATATTTTTTGAAGGTAGGTTTTTGTCTAGGTGAAAATTTTTAAAAATTAATTTTTATAATTTTTTGTAATCGATAAATGTTAACGAGTGTTCCAGGACATTCTTTAAGGATCATAAATGATAAATTTTTATAGAAAAATTTATTTTCAATGTATTAAAAATTAAAGTATTTTACTTTTTTAATGACTAATTTCTTAATCTAGAATCTTTAAATAGTGGTATGAGGATTTTTATTTCAAGACTCTTAAAAATACTCCATTCGTTCTTATTTATGAAAGAAAGTTGGGTCAATAAAAGTTAATATATATGGTTTAAAATTCAATATAGATACATCAATTTTTGTTAACCCAACTTTCTTTTATAAATACGTGAAACTATCAACTAAATTATTCATTTTGGAAGGGAGTGAGTGAATATTAGATTAATACTGATGAACAAAAGTCTTTTACTAGATGGCCCAGGGATAAAAATGCAACATCCGATTCCCATGGCCAATTTGCAGCCTTTAACTGAATTGGAATCTGGAAGAAACTGTGCCACCATTTTGGTCAATTTCCAATGACTAAAATACCCTTTCGGATCTAAAAATTGACTGGATGAGATAACAGAATCCAACAACAACCTTATCCTCCAAATGTTCCAAATTTCCATGTCTTCTAAATTTTCATGCGCCAAAAAAAATAAACAAAACAAAACATGGCATCAAATTTTCTCTCAACAGCAAATCCCTTCCATCTAGCATCTTCATCACAATCTTCATTAGTAACACCAACATATGCTTACAACCCTATCAAATGCAATTTGAAAAGACAATTAACTCCTTGCAAAGTAGTTAATCAACCATCACTAAGTGTGACTAAAAGAGACATATCTATAGGTTTTATGACCAGTTTGGTCCTTTCATTGAGTGGTAAGGGTTTGTTTGATGCTAATGCTGCAATACTTGAAGCAGATGATGATGTTGAACTTTTGGAAAAAGTAAAGAAAGATAGAAAGAAGAGACTTGAGAAACAAGGTGTCATTAGTTCATCCACCAAAGAAACAGGTAATGTGCATTATTTGATATGAAATTCATTTTTCATGTTAATTCCTTAAATTGAATGATTTTGTTCACCATAATACATATAAATTTGTGGGTCTAATTGAGCTTAATTCATGAGGGTTTCTAATGAAATTAAAAAGGTCTCATAAAGTGCAAATATTGGTTTGTTCAATTGAATTTTTCCTAGATATTGTACAAGTTTAGTATCATCTCATTTACTATTAATTATATTATATTATATGACATGTTTGCTACACTTTGATGACAACAACTCTGGATGCTAAGTTTAAAACTTTCTTGAACAATAATCCCATCCATGATGCGGTCCAACCCCCTTCACGCCTGACACTCTTTGGACTTGATGTGTGGATAGGTAGGTGGCCCTTGAATCAACAAGCTCTGATACAATGTTAGAAACTGGTTGGGCCTAACACAACTCCAAAAAGTCTGCTTGTGAGATGAGGGGTGTCTCCTATTTATAAACTCTTATCAAAAATCTTATCTATTTGATGTGGTACTTGGGTTTTTCCCGATAATTTTGATTGCAAGGTGACTAATTTTTATTTACCATAAGGAATTGAATACATCCTTATATATCAAAATAAAGTTGTTTACTCGCTGCATCTTAAAGGCACTAGTAGTTTGCTCAAGTTCCTTCATGAAAAAACTCAAAACACCAGTTTTTTTGCTGAGTTCTCAAGTTCAGCAGGGACAATTTTTTTCTTCCCTTTTTTGTACTAACGAATGAAAAATAATTGCAGGGTATCTTCAAGACTTGGTGTACAAATTGAGTGAAGTTGGTCAAGCAATTGAACAAAATGATCTAACTTCAGCTGGTTCTGTATTAGGGAAAGGCAAGGATGCTGATTGGGTGCAAAAAGCTAATATAGCTTTGAATAAGGTATATCTCGTTTCATTGTGTATGTTTGGAATCACAGTGACACCACGGTTCTATGAAACTCGTGTCAATTCAAACATGCACTTAAATGCATTCACTGTGAACCCCTTTGTTATGAAATCTTTAGTAACAATTTCACATCGAAAGTTAGACAAGAAAGAAAGTTGCCTGTTATTAATTTCTTAGCAATAATATGGATAATAACATCAGTATGTAATCTCTTAGTCAATAGCAATAATTGGCACTAAATTTTGACCTTGATACATAAATGCTCTTATAGTAGCATTAGAGTCTGAATTTCAAAATTGAGGAAACTGGTGCCTTTAGTATAATTTTCAAGTGGAAAATTCAAATCCAAAACTCATGCCCGAGATACTATCGTCGTTGAAACTTGAAACACACTCTTTAATCTCTATTTGGTCTGCTTCTTAACAGCTGAGTTCAAGTCCTGAAGAGAAGTCTGAGGTGGACACATTCAATTCTTCACTTGCTTCATTGGTTTCATCAGGTGTGTTTCATTCAATCAGGAATTAAACTTCATACAATGCAGAAAATATGTTCATCTTCAGACATCTTGTTCAATGTTTAGGCCTTCTCTTGATTTAGATGGTTCACACCTGGAAAATTAAGTGTGTTTGGATTTCAAATTTAGGCTTTCTCTTGTTTATATAAAATATGCAAAAATAATAATTTCATTTGAAACTCAATTTCAACCAAATCAATTATACATATCAACTACCAAGTTTATTTAAAATCACACGTGTCAAAATGCTCAACAGAAGATGTTGAATTGACTCAAACGTATTTTTAAACCATTTTATAATGAATGCCAAACACACTAAAAAATAGTCTATATGTAACCATGCAAATATATTATCCTCATAAACTTTCTTAAGTGTGTGTGTGCGCGCACAAGTAATGTCTTCCTCAAAATATAGCTCTGAGATTTCTTCAAGCACACACACTAACTCTTAATACTGATGCTTTTGGCAGTTGCTCAGAATGATGTGGAGTCGTCCAAAATTGCCTTTGTGTCTTCAGCATCTGCAATTGAGAAGTGGACCTCGTTGACAGGGCTGGTTGGTAAACTTAAAGGAATTTGAACCTTGAGTGAAGAAGCTACAAGAAATTTTATTTCATCTTAGATATAGAGAATTCCATTAATTTTCTCTGCTGGCTCACCAAATTTTGGTGTCTTGGGGGCAGTCCCATCACAGCTTTATTTAGGAAAGAGAAAGACCAACAAGCTCATTTTTCACGGATCATGAATGAAGTTTGAGCTTGGATGTAAATTGTCTGGCACAAAATTGTAATTTTAATTGTAATGTCATTGAAAATTTGACTACATGCAATATTGTTGTTCCCTCAAACTACTGAAGGATAATTAACTGCAACCATGTCACCACCCAAACTTTAGCCATTAAAAAATGTCACGGCTAAGGCCACAACCATATTCAAGGCTAATGGTTAAAATTATTATCATCATTGGCTAATTAAATATGAAAATGAAATAAAACATGCAAATAGGCTCCAAATAAATGAGACTTGGGGCATGACGTAGGATAACACTGCAAAGGACATGGCTTCAGAAAGAAAAAGAAAGAAAAAAAGCGCTGCAAAGGACTTCACCTTTAACTCACTGCAAGTCGTCACTTTGAATTTTTTATTTACCAAACACATACTTGAATTGGAGTAAACACATATTTAGGATCAAGGTCTCACATGATTATAGGTTCATATCACATTACAGGAATCTTACAACACAATGTTACATGGGAACTAGAAGCTATATGTCTCTTCACAACATACATGATGGTACATTATACGGCTACTCTATGATTGTATATAGTCATTTCAATGAACAATCAGATAAATGACATTAACAACAAAAACTACAGTTTCTTTAAAAAAAAAAAAAAAAAAAAAAAAAAAAAAAAAAAAAAACTACAGTTATCCTCAGATAGATCTACAGGCGTCAGAGTGACAGAAGCCAAGAGTTTATTGTATTCATTCATGAGCTTTGGCCTCAACAATTCAGCTTCCATTCACAGTCACCTCTGATTCAGCCTTGTTCATATCGTGAACCTTGTAGTTTGCTTCATCGTGCACTCTTGTCGCGTCTTTCTCCTTGGTTTCTCCTCCAGCCTCGCGGGTGATCCTGTTATCGTCCTCTTTATTTTCGCCTTCCACTTCAGCCGTTTTCTCAGCAGTAGGGGCAGCTTCAGATTTCTCTGCTTCCCCAGATCCACCATCTTGCTTCGTCTCCTCCACTGGCTGTTCGATCTTTTCTTCTTGTTTCGTCTCCTCCACTGGCTGTTCAATCTTTTCTTCCTGCTTTGTCTCCTCCGCTGGCTGTCCAATCTTTTCTTCTTGCTTTGTCTCCTCTGCTGGCTGTCCAGTCTTTTCTTCATCCTTATTCTGAACAACTCCAGACCCCTCAGCTCCTTTGTCATCAATATTCTCTTTTGATGCTTGCAAATCTCCATCAGCAGTGTTGGATTTCCCCTCATCCGTAGTTTCTCCAGGTTGAATGGACTCTTTAACATCAGCATCCTCTGCTCCCTTCTTATCTTCATTTTCGTTAACAACTTCCTTTTCCAGCTCTACATCCTTGTCATCCTTAGTTTCACCAGCTTCTTGCATTTCCACATCATTTGTCTCCTCTGCTTCGTCCTCAGAAGCTGCTTTCTTTGAAGCTGATGACTTTCTGCTACGTTTCTTAGGTGGGTCACTTTTTGGCTCTGCTGGAGGAGCTGCCTTGACCTTCTCAACAATTCTCGATGATCTTCTTGGAGTCTCCCCAGTGCCCCAATCAAATTCTGATATGTTTGGGCCACCGTTAGTTTTCAAATACTTCTCCAGATGCCTTTTGGTACGGATCTCCTCTCCTGTTGGTGAAGTGAACACAATCTCATTTTTCTTGGGTGTTCCTGACTTTTTTGGAAAGAACTGCAAAGGAAATATAATTTATTAATACTCATGCAATAGCAAGCAACAAATCAACAACTGTTACACATACAAGATCTTGTTCCAAGTTTTAACTTTTATAAGACTTTGGTGCTCATGATGTTAAAAGATAAAACAAGAATTATGTCTTATGATTAGAACAGTGTATTAAACCCTTGAGAATACTCAATTAAAAATGTTTCTTCCTCTTCTCTTAATCAAAAAATTATTTTGTTGTTACGATTTTAAGCATTTTAGTGCCTAGTCAAACATCATAGGCAGTTATAAGCTAGCACTTTTACTGTTAAACTTCAGTAAGAGAGTAGCAACTAGCATAGCACCAAATTAACCTTGTTCAGTCTGAAGGCTTTTCTATCCCTCTTTAATCCTTCCAATCAGGCTATACCTGGGAGAGGTGTGAGCACTGAAGACAAGTATCCATGGCTCATAAAGACCAAGAAACACAAAAACGGACACATAGGGACTGTATACAAAACCATTCCCAATCTAAAACTGCAGTAATGGAGAATACACGGACAACATCATTCAGTATGACAATCAACTGTTTGTCTCAACAAAACAAGTAAACAATACTTCTCATTAAAAGCCAATATAGATGCCCCTCTAGTTATGTATTATACAATAACCCAGAGGACGTATGTACCTAGAAAAAATAGTTTGTATGGAAATTGGGAACTGAAGATCACATCAGGTTGGTTAGGGGTTATGTTTTTCATGGAAAATGAATAAAGAAAAAAAAAATCATTGGCGATTGCATGGGTTTGTAAAACTCAGGGCAAATCATTGCAATTTACTTCAAGTATTAAAAAAAACGGCTGTTAAATAGTGGGTTTATCCAGTGCACAATATCAGAAAATATTATAATAAATGGTTACAAATATGACTGAAAATCTTATGATAGTTATTACACAATTTATACAACAATTTGAATTATGCAAATCCTCTACACAGTGCTAGAATTGCAATCATAAACCTCACAAAAAAAATTAGAAATACAAAAATAGGGACACAGTAAGAATCTTGTAAACCCTAGCAGGTAATTCAAAACCCAGAAAGTACACAATTCCCCAAATTCAGAGAACAAAATAGCTAAATCTTTGACATGAATCTTGAAACACACACATTCAACAGTTAAAAATTCAAGAAAACAACAAAATGCTTGAAAATTCAAAACCAAATCCCTAATTATGGAAACCAAAATCAAAGCATCATACAGACACAAATCACAAAATTAAACAATACCAACACGAAAATCAAAGAATTAACAAGAAATTACAACAACACGAAATTCAAATTAACCTAAAATTGAAAATTCAAACAGAAATTAGAATAACCTTTTTGGTCCAACCAGATGGAGCAGGTAGCTCAAACGAAACAGGCTCTTCTGGTGCACCTGCAGCTGCACCGACAGCACCAGAACCTTCCTTCTCAACTGAACTCGCCATTTTCAACTACAAAAAAAATTCCCAAAAAAAAAATATCACAATACTGTTGAAGAAAGAAAATGAAAAAGTAATTAATAATAATAAACTTTAGAATTTTGTATAATAGAGCAAAAATTGATAAATAATTGAAGAAAAAGGATAAAGAGAGAAAATTACTTAGGTTTTTTTTTTGTTTGATTTTTGATTTTTGCGTTTGTTGAAGTGAAAGTGAAATTGTTGTTGTGTGTGTGTTTTTAAGTGTAAGGTGGAGAAAGAAGAATAGAGAAGAAAAATATTTAATGTATTATTAATTAATTAATGTTTTTTTCATTTATTTTGAAATTAAAATTGAAATTGAAGTGACACGTGTGGAATCTCACAAAAATATGCTTCTTTCTTCTCTCTCATAAAATGAAAGGTTCTAAAATCTAAACTTGATTTCTGTGTTGGGTCACAGTCATGCTCTGCTACTGCCACGTGTCTCTTTTTTGCTATCTTTTTTTTCTTACACGTTTTATAAAGGTAAAGAAACAAAGAATTTGAAATTGAAAAATTTGAAATTGGAGCTTTTTTTGTCGTCTTTTTGGACAAATAAGATATTCAAATTATCCATTTGAAAAAGCTGTGGATTTTTATTTTTTATTTCCTCCACTTTCACGGGGAAGGGAACGTTGAATAAAAGTTTATCTAAAAAAAAATATATTTTTTGTCTTATATTAGATGTTCTAATTAACTTCGACACATATACATATATATATATATATGTTTTTTCTTTGATATTTTTAATTCTCTATTAAAAAAATTATGAAAATTTAATATTTTAAAAATTTTAATCGAAATGAATCCAACATTATCTTACATAATATTATTTATCTTTGTGAATTGCTAGAAAAATATGATCAAAGTATATTAAGTCAATAATGCATATTGTTAAATAAGTCATCTCTTAAAGGACGGAGGGAGTAAAGAGAATGCTAATGAGTGCTTATGGAGCATCGGTTATAGCACTAAAAAAAGTAACTTTAAAATAAAATTTGTGTACTCATTGCTAAAATAAAAGTAAAACAAAAAAGAATTTTTACTAATATATTCCTTATAAGCGTGGAACTTATGGATTCCTTATATTCCATTTTAATTTCTTAAAAAAAAAAAAAAACTAATAAATTTCTTAATCATTA
This sequence comes from Medicago truncatula, assembly GCF_003473485.1. NCBI lineage: Eukaryota > Viridiplantae > Streptophyta > Magnoliopsida > Fabales > Fabaceae > Medicago > Medicago truncatula. Next base: position 55,398,025 of record NC_053045.1, on the reverse strand, counting down.
TTCTTAGAGTTAGCAAAACCCAAATAATAATAATGTAAGTTAGGTCTTGTTTTAGAAATGATTAGCTAGATCTAGTTATAATTTGCTCCTTGAATAAGATATCTTTGTTTTAGTTTTTTTTATAGATCTAAATAAATATGGTGATACCTTTAGATAAATTGTTATAGACTCTTTCCGTTCCATAATAAATGGGTCATTTACAAAAAAAAATATCTTTTCAAAAAAATTAACTCATTTCATTTTTTCAATATATTATTAATTATATTTTTCAAATTATAACTATAATTAATACTACTTTAATCACTCTCAATTCAATATATTTTACTTTACATTTATGATAAAGAAAAATGTACAAATACCTGACAAGGGCATTGAAAAATATTTTTATCTATCTTTTACTTATACATTTTTTCTTAATATGTGTGAAATGAGCAAAAGGCTCACTTATATAATGGGACGGAGGGAGTAGTTTGAATAAACTCTCCAAATCAAATCTATGTTATTTAAGACACTTAATATTAAAAATATATTAATTATAAATATTATTTATCATTATCCACAAATTTGTTGTTTTTTAATCTACCTTATTGACTGTGTTGTTTGTACTAGATTATGTTTAATTGTTTATACATGATCCCTTCGAGAATAATTGTTTGCAGTTTATACCACGATAAGCACTTTGACTACACTCCAACTTTTTTGGCCAAGTCCAAAACCATTTATTTGCAACTTACTTACCACAAATAATTAGTATATGTATTGTTGTTGTTAGTCAAGCAAATTTGGTGTTTAGACAACTAATTGTTCCTATATGTGATTAGTTGTTTGTTTGTTTGTCATTTGCTAAACTCAAAAGACTTTTTTATTAATCAAGCTCAGCTCATAAGATATGTTGGCTAATTTGCATTTTTAATAATGATTTTATTTTTATCAGATGGCTGCATTGAGAAAGAAATTAAGTTTCTCATTTGTGGATTCATAAACTATTCTCAAGAGTAGATAGAATAGAATAGTGTATGAGATTGAACTACTGTGTCTCTGATGACATGAAAAATAGAAAATAAAAAAATAAAAATGATAAAGGAAATCAATAAAGATAGTTAATGACTTGTTTGTTTGGGTTTCTTGACAATAATCTTTACAAGTATTTATAAGCTTAACCAAAGTCTTTGAGTTCTATTTTGAATTTGAACATGAAACAATGTTAAAATTTTAGAGATGATTTGACGTACATTAGATCTCTCAAGATTTGAGGGGTTAGTCTTCGTAGTTGCACATAGTTGATATTAAACTTATCCTTAAAAAAAATGTAAACTAACTATATATTACGTCATATATAATGATTTTTTCTTTGAAACTAACAATGTTAGTATTGTTAATAATTATTAGTTATATGTTTGAAGTGGAGATCGAACTATCAACCTCTATAATATGTGATATCTCATGACTTCTCTTTAAAATTGAACTCGCAGTCTCTTATCATTTCACTATTTAACTCCCTACACCTCAACTATCAAGACAACCTTATATCTTCCATCATATACAATGACTAAGAACGTAAATACTATAGGATACTGCCCAGTTCAATGAGTTATAGCCCAAACTTGTTTTATTGGCCAAAGTTTTAAATCCCCATATCACTTAACCACGTTTAATGTAACACTATTTTGAAGATAATTAGTCTTTGTGCAAGTTCTGAACGATGTTGGCTCATATCTTGTCCAAACAGTTGAGTTGTTAACCTTTTTTGTGCAATATTTAGAAAGTGATTATATAATATTTTCACTTAGTGAGCTGGATGTTATAGTTTTTTAAGCTCTCATTCAACATTATCAAAAGTCAAATAAGGCTTAAATGAATCTTCAAGCTCATCTACCTATACTTGATAGTTACTGTTAGTTGTCTCATTTGTTAATCGATTTCGCACCAAATGATTCAACTTCAGTCAAATATACTTATACTTGAGTTGAGAGACCAATACATAATCCGGCCAACTTTTATTATTATTATTAATTTTTACCGATGGTTACTTGGGAGCTAGTTTCTAACAGGTTGTTTGTGCTAATTCATGAGCGATATGTCTAATGATTATCATTTATTCATTACTATCAAAAAATATTATTTACAAAAAAAGCTAAAAAATAAAAATAAAATAAAACGTCTCTTATTTCATCATTGAGTGTTAAAGATGGAAACATGACTATTCATTTTTTTGTCCCAGGACTTTAATAAATAATTTCCATCTTACGTTCCCAGAACTTTAATTTGTAGCAGTGAAACAAACACCCCTGAAAAAAAAAGTAATATTAAGTTGCAACATTCCAACACGAAAGAGATCACTTACAATCTTTAAGTGAAAAGATTAAGTTGAAGTCTTTTTAATGGTTGACATTGAGATATGTTACTTTCGATTTTAATTATTATTTTCACTTATGCGGGAAGAACTTATTAATTTTGATTAATATATTTCATATTCACCTCTTAACAAAAAAAAATTAATTTTAGACCTTTGAAAATAAGGTAGGGCAGACTCATGTCTGAGGTCCAAGGAAAAGGAATCGTTGGAGCTTGAAATTTCGTATCATTTGAGGCTCTACGGAATATTTTAGGAGCATGTGCTTAGTTAAATCTAGGATTAGTTGATTCATGTGATATTAGTCTGTTATCCACTTTGTAAAGAGTAAAGACAAATATTGTCCTAATTAAAAAGGCTACTAGAATGCTAATTTAGTTTAGTACCTATCTTATGTTCTCAACATGCTCTCTAGCTAATATTAGTTACTATTAAATAATCATGGATATTTCGTACCTATAACATAGCTATCATTTCTGTATTTATAATAGTTGTTAGTGTTGTGAATTCGTTGTGAAAACACATCAATAACAAACTTGATGTGTGGAGTAAGGGATAATCAAGCAATCAAAATGAAGTGTATAGAATAATTATAAACACAAGCCAAAAGTAGAAAACAGCGAGAGAAATCAAGAGAAGAACACAAAAGAATTTGTTGACCCGGTTCGGTCCAAATTGACCTAGTCTGGGGAGAGAGCAGCCCTCCGTTTCACTATATGATGAGTAACTTTACAAAAGAGATATCAATGGGTTACAAGAATAAGTCTCCCGCCTAATTCTACCCAAAGTCCCAGCTTCTTCCCGTAACCAAGAGACTCAATCCTAATAGTGTTTCCCAAGATGAATCAACCCTCAAACCCTAGTGTTAGTTCCAAAGAGACAAACTTATACAAACCCTAGTTTTGTTGTTGCCTTTCTAAACCCTTGTTTCAGCCCCCTCTATCTCAAAGTTTAGTCTGATACAAGGTCTATATTTATAGTAAAAGTATTGCTTAAAATTTGAAACAAATCTGCACCCAAAAATACGTTTATGTTATTCGCTGCCATCGCACCATCGTGCCACGTTGCAATTCCATCATGGTACTATTTTTCCAATGACTTGCTTCACGAAAATCTTCAACCATCATAGCACGTTGTTTCTCCATCGTGGCACGATTTCTACATATCCTAATTTTAAGTTAACTCTCACGGTTAGTTTTCCTCTATTGTTATTGGTAGTGTTATTTCTAGTTGTTGCTTGCCTCTCTCCTGGTCTTTAACATTATTTGTAATGAGTTTGACCATCCATTAAACATTGATGTATATTAATAATGCTTTGCCATTAAAAATAGTAAGTTTAGTACGTACCTTGATGTTTAGCACATGGTCGTGCTGTCACAATTAACACATTTCGCGCAGGTTCCCAGCACTAATACATCTTCGCACCGCAAATATGATATTGATCCAATCATATGATAGACAACTTACATCATTAATTTTTGGCTAAAATATAGTTTTAGTTCCTGCAAATATGTCTCGTTTTGGTTTTAGTAAAATTAAATTTGCTTCTTTTTACCCAAAAACTTTTTACCGTGGGTAAAAATAATCTTCTTAGGGGTATAAAAAGAACCAGATTTTAGCTTTTGGAAAAAGTAAAGAAAGATAGAAAAAAGAGACTTGAGAAACAAGGTGTCATTAGTTCCTCCACCAAAGAAACAGGTAGTGTGCATTATTTGATATGAAATTTATTTTTCATGTTAATTCCTTAAATTGAATGATTTTGTTCACCATAATACATATAAATTTGAGGGTCTAATTTAGCACAATTCATGAGGGTTTCTAATGAAAATAAAAAGCTCTCATAAAGTGCAAATATTGGTTTGTTTAATTTTAATGCAATACTATTACTGCAATAAATTTTAGTATCATATGATGAAGTTCTATTTCGTAGTTCATGTTATTGTTTGCTCAAGTTCCTTCATGAAAAACTCAAAACACCAGTTTTTAATATAGCTATGAATAAGATATATCTCTATGAAACTCGTGTCAATTCAAACATGCACTTAAATGCATTCACTGTGAACCCCTTTGTTATGAAATGTTTAATAACAATTTCATATCAAAAGTTAGACAAAAAAGAAAGTTGCCTGTTATTAATTTCTTAGCAATAATATGGATAATAACATCAGTATGTAATCTCTTAGTCAATAGCAATAATTGGCACTAAATTTTGACCTTGATACATAAATGCTCTTATAGTAGCATTAGAGTCTGAATTTCAAAATTGAGGAAACTGGTGCCTTTAGTATAATTTTCAAGTGGAAAATTCAAATCCAAAACTCATGCCCGAGATACTATCGTCGTTGAAACTTGAAACACACTCTTTAATCTCTATTTGGTCTGCTTCTTAACAGCTGAGTTCAAGTCCTGAAGAGAAGTCTGAGGTGGACACATTCAAATTTAGGCTTTCTCTTGTTTATATAAAATATGCAAAAATAATAATTTCATTTGAAACTCAATTTCAACCAAATCAATTATACATATCAACTACAAAGTTTATTTTGGAGCAAAAACTACAAAGTTTATTTAAAATCACATTTGTCAAAATGATCAACAGAAGATGTTAAATTGACTCAAATGTATTTTTAAACCAATTTAAAATGAAATCCAAACACAATAAAAAATTGTATATATGTAACCTTGCAAATATATTATCCTCATATAAACTTTCTTAAGTGTGTGCACGCGCGCACATATTTGTGCATACTAGCATTTTCCAACAAAATTCTAGGCTAGGAATATAGATATGTCATATGTGATATCTTCCTCAAAATGTAGGCTCTAAGATTTCTTCAAGCACACACACTAACTCTTAATTGCCTTTGTGTCTTCAGCCTCTGCAATTGAGAAGTGGACCTCTTTGACAGGGCTGGTTGGTAAACTTAAAGGGATTTGAACATTGAGTGAAGCTACAGGAAATTTTATTTCATCTTACATATAGAGAATTCCATTATTTTCCTTTCTATCAAATTTTGGTGTCTTGAGGCAGTCCCATCACAGCTTTATCTAGGAAAGACCAGCAAGCTCATTTTTCACGGATCATGAAGTTTGAGCTTTGGATGTAAATTGTCTGGCAAAAAATTGTAAATTTTAATTGTAATGTCATTGAAAATTTGACTACATGCAATATTGTTGTTCACTCAAACTACTGAAGGATAATTAACTGCAACCATGTCACCACCCAAACTTTAGTTAGCCATTAAAAAGTGTCACAGCAAAGGCCATGGCCATATTAAAGGCTAATGGTTAAGAATATTATTATCAGGCTAATGGTTAAGAATTATATATGAAATGAAATAAAACATATGCAAATAGGTTACAAATAAATATGAGACTTGGGGCATGACGTTGGATAACACAAGGACATGGCTTCAGTAAGAGAAAGAAAAAGAAAACAATGCAAAAGACATGCAAGTCGTCACTTTGAATTTTTTATTTACCAAACACATACTTGAATTGGAGTAAACACATATTTAGGATCAAGGTCTCACATGATTATAGGTTCATATCACATTACAGGAATCTTACAACACAATGTTACATGGGAACTAGAAGCTATATGTCTCTTCATAACATACATGATGGTACATTACACGGCTACTCTATGATTGTATATGGTCATTTCAATGAACAATCAGATAAATGACATTAACAACAAAAACTACAGTTTCTTTAAAAAAAAAAAAACAAAAACTACAGTTATCCTCAGATAGATCTACAGGCGTCAGAGTGACAGAAGCCAAGAGTTTATTGTATTCATTCATGAGCTTCCATTCACAGTCACCTCTGATTCAGCCTTGTTAATATCATGAACCTTGTAGTTTGCTTCATCGTGCATTCTTATCGCGTCTTTCTCCTTGGTTTCTCCTCCAGACTCACGGGTGATCCTGTTATCTTCCTCATTATTTTCGCCTTCCACTTGAGCCATTTTCTCAGAAGTAGGGGCAGCTTCAGATTTCTCTGCGTCCCCAGATCCACCATCTTGCTTCGTCTCCTCCACTGGCTGTCCGATCTTTTCTTCTTGTTTCGTCTCCTCCACTGGCTGTTCAATCCTTTCTTCCTGCTTTGTCTCCTCCGCTGGCTGTTCAATCTTTTCTTCTCGCTTTGTCTCCTCCGCTGGCTGTTCAATCTTTTCTTCTTGCTTTGTCTCCTCTGCTGGCTGTCCAGTCTTTTCTTCATCCTTATTCTGAACAACTCCAGACCCCTCAGCTCCTTTGTCATCAATATTCTCTTTTGATGCTTGCAAATCACCATCAGCAGTGTTGGATTTCCCCTCATCCGTAGTTTCTCCAGGTTGAATGGACTCTTTAACATCAGCATCCTCTGCCCCCTTCTTATCTTCATTTTCGTTAACAACTTTCTTTTCCAGCTCTACATCCTTATCATCCTTAGTTTCACCAGCTTCTTGCATTTCCACATCTTTTGTCTCCTCTGCTTCGTCCTCAGAAGCTTCTTTCTTTGAAGCTGATGACTTTCTGCTACGTTTCTTAGGGGGGTCAGTTTTTGGCTCTGCTGGAGGAGCTGCCTTGACCTTCTCAACAATTCTCGATGATCTTCTTGGAGTCTCCCCAGTGCCCCAATCAAACTCGGATATGTTTGGGCCACCGTTAGTTTTCAAATACTTCTCTAGTTGCCTCTTGGTACGGATTTCCTCTCCTGTTGGTGAAGTGAACACAATCTCATTTTTCTTGGGTGTTCCTGACTTTTTTGGAAAGAACTGTAAAGGAAATATAATTTATTAGTACTCATATGCAATAGCATGCAACAAATCAACAACTGTTACACACACAAGATCTTGTTCCAAGTTATTAACTTTTATAAGTCTTAGGTCTTATGATTAGAACAGTGTATTAAGCCCTTGATAATACTTAATTAAAAATGTTTTTTCCTCTTCTCTTACTCAAAAAATTATTTTGTTGTTACGTTATTAAGCATTTTAGTAACTAGTTAAACACCATAGGCTGTTATAAGCTAGCAGTTTTACTGATAAACTTCAGTAAGAGAGTAGCAACTAGCAGGGCACCAAATTAACCTTGTTCAGTCCGAAGGCTTTTCTATCCCTCGTTAATCCTTCCATTCAGGCTATACCTGGGAGAGGTGAGAGCACTGAAGACAAGTATCCATAGCTGATAATGACCAAGAAACACAAAAATGGACTCATATGGACTGTATACAAAACCATTTCCAATCTAAAACTGCAGTAATAGAGAATACATAGACAACATCATTTAGTATGACAACCAACTGTTTGTCTCAAGAAAATAAGTAAACGATACTTATGCAAAGCCAATATAGATGCCCCTCTAGCTACGTATTATACAATAACCCAGAGGGCGTATGTACCTAGAAAAAATAGTGAGTTTGTATGGAAACTAGTGTGCTGCCCGTGCGACGCATGGGTGGAAAACGTTCAACATTTGACTACACGCCGTCCACACATTACATGATACATGATCGCAAATTAATGTTACATGCATTACAGGGGACGACATGCCACATACTGAACGACATGCATACCACACGGACACGAAGTGCATGACATCAATTTTTAAAAAAGTTTCGATCACATATTCTTACATTATTTCTCTTACTTCAATTGTATAATCCACAATAATTCTTCTCTCATAACATGTTCATTCATGTGGGTTAAACACATGTTTGGTTCCAAAAAATACAATCAATTTCACTTTTAGTATTCATTGTAAAATAAATTAACGTGATCCCTAAAATCTTTCTTTCAACACGCAAATATAATCCTTACTAAAGTAACTTTGCTCAACTGCACATAAACTTCCAACCCTTGTAATGATTTATTGCATATCACTTTTAACTTATTATAAAACATTCATCCACAATCCACAATAAGATAGTCTAAAATTTTATTTGCAAGTACATTGTTTTATGGAATTAAACCCGACTATATTGACCATAGTTTTGATTGTGCTGCCCGTACGATGCACGGGTGGAATTACAGTCGGTCACAGACGGGTGGATGGATTTACAGTTGCACACAGACGGGTGAGTGGATTTACAATCAACCACGTACTACACAACGGCGTATAGGGGGTATTACATACGGCCACGGACAACACGACACCACCACAACACATGGACTAAAAACTGAAACTACAAAAGCCGTGGTTGTCTTCGATAAATTAATTAATTAGTTTTTTTGCATCAACGATTACATTCTCTCGAAACCATATACGAAAACTACAAACTCCTTCAATATTTTCTAATCCTTATTATATATTAATATAAATTTTATCTAGATCACGTAAGTTCTAGGTTTGGATTTTTTTATCAAGCACCTAGAATGGAAGTTTGAACAGTTTTTCTATTGACACAACCGTATACAAAACCATAGGGACTGTATACAAAACCATTTCCAATCTAAAACTGCAGTAACAGAGAATACATAGACAACATCATTTAGTATGACAACCAACTGTTTGTCTCAAGAAAATAAGTAACCGATACTTATGCAAAGCCAATATAGATGCCCCTCTAGTTACGTATTATACAATAACCCAGAGGGCGTATGTACCTAGAAAAAATAGTGAGTTTGTATGGAAATTGGGAACGGAAGATCACATCAGGTTAGTTACGTGTTATGTTTTTCACGGAAAATCATTGGCGATTGCAAGGGTTTGTAAAACTCAGGGCAAATCATTGCAATTTACTTCAAGTATTAAAAAAAAAAGGCTGTTAGATAGTGGGTTTATCCAGTGCACAATATCAGAAAATATTATAATAAATGGTTACAAATATGACAGAAAATCTTATGATAGTTATTACACATTTACATGGTAAGAAACGTGGTATATTTCCTCCCTACTGGCTTATATGTGGGTATAAATTACATGACTGATTGACTGGGTTCAATATACCATGTGGCTCATGCTCTAGTCGGTGTTGGATTTGCTAACCAACACTAAGCCTGGTGTTTGAAAGAAAATATACTTGAGCCAGTAGGGATGGTATGTTGAATGATTTCACAATCTAATGTCTTGAGACTGGTTCTAAACAAAAATGTAATAGTTGGACTTGGATCACTGTCTTAGAGAAATATGAACACCATAGAAACTAAACAGAAAAAAAAGAAAAGAAAATAGAGAACAACTAAACAGCAAACAGTATCGGATCTCAAACAAGAAAATATTAATGTTTATAATTTCGGCAACTGTTCATTTTACAGTTTTTTGGGGAAAGAGGTGTTTGTTATTCATGTTTTCCTATCGTTTAGAAAACAAACACTATACCCCCATAAGCCCTATCTATCATTGTAAAAAAAGGAGGTTATTTGACAATTTCTTCACATATTAGAATTATAACTATCCCTAGAACTAACAAATAAACACAACAAAACAACAACACTAAGAAAATATTACCATCCCGTACTAAATCCCAGACCTATGAAATGCACAAAAGTCATACTTAAAACAAGTTTCCATGCTTAACAGTCCAAGTGAAAAAAAGATCAATGATACAAACAACTAGCTCAGGAACAATCAATCTCAATTGCAATGTACCCAATTTGCTAAATTTTTAAAATTACAAAACCAAAGTAAGAAATTCCCAAAGAGTAAGCCACAATGTACACTTTAAGCAAAATTTCCATACACAATTTATACAACAATTTGAATTATGCAAATCCTCTACACAGTGCTAGAATTGCAATCATAAACCTCACAAAAAAAATTAGAAATACAAAAATAGGGACACAGTAAGAATCTTGTAAACCCTAGCAGGTAATTCAAAACCCAGAAAGTACACAATTCCCCAAATTCAGAGAACAAAATAGCTAAATCTTTGACATGAATCTTGAAACACACACATTCAACAGTTAAAAATTCAAGAAAACAACAAAATGCTTGAAAATTCAAAACCAAATCCCTAATTATGGAAACCAAAATCAAAGCATCATACAGACACAAATCACAAAATTAAACAATACCAACACGAAAATCAAAGAATTAACAAGAAATTACAACAACACGAAATTCAAATTAACCTAAAATTGAAAATTCAAACAGAAATTAGAATAACCTTTTTGGTCCAACCAGATGGAGCAGGTAGCTCAAACGAAACAGGCTCTTCTGGTGCACCTGCAGCTGCACCGACAGCACCAGAACCTTCCTTCTCAACTGAACTCGCCATTTTCAACTACAAAAAAAATTCCCAAAAAAAAAATATCACAATACTGTTGAAGAAAGAAAATGAAAAAGTAATTAATAATAATAAACTTTAGAATTTTGTATAATAGAGCAAAAATTGATAAATAATTGAAGAAAAAGGATAAAGAGAGAAAATTACTTAGGTTTTTTTTTTGTTTGATTTTTGATTTTTGCGTTTGTTGAAGTGAAAGTGAAATTGTTGTTGTGTGTGTGTTTTTAAGTGTAAGGTGGAGAAAGAAGAATAGAGAAGAAAAATATTTAATGTATTATTAATTAATTAATGTTTTTTTCATTTATTTTGAAATTAAAATTGAAATTGAAGTGACACGTGTGGAATCTCACAAAAATATGCTTCTTTCTTCTCTCTCATAAAATGAAAGGTTCTAAAATCTAAACTTGATTTCTGTGTTGGGTCACAGTCATGCTCTGCTACTGCCACGTGTCTCTTTTTTGCTATCTTTTTTTTCTTACACGTTTTATAAAGGTAAAGAAACAAAGAATTTGAAATTGAAAAATTTGAAATTGGAGCTTTTTTTGTCGTCTTTTTGGACAAATAAGATATTCAAATTATCCATTTGAAAAAGCTGTGGATTTTTATTTTTTATTTCCTCCACTTTCACGGGGAAGGTTTTTTTTTTTTTTTTAAGAAATGATTAGTTAGATCTAATAAGACGAAATTGTTATATACTTTGAAATTTGGTTTGTTACCAATATTTTGTGGATAGATTTATTCAAAATTTGATTGATTGTTAAATAAATTAATATTAATATAAGAATATGACATGTTATTAAATAATTGTATCATAATTATATATCCAACAAAACTTCAATGATATTATTGTGTTCACTATACATTTATTATTAGGTGAGTGAGACAAAGAATATAGGTGAGTGAAACTATCAAATCAAATTATTAACTATCATGTACTATTTACTTTCTTTGTACATGTTCTCCACAAGAATTAATCTTGTTAGTATCACTCTCAAACACTAAATATAACTTTTTTTTTTGAAGAGAAACACTAAATATAACTATATATAAGTATATCTTTCAACCCAAATTTGAGTATTAATTCACTATAGTGTAGGACACAAACTCTACTTGGTATATGTTTGGGAGATTCGGAGGGGAGGTGAAAGTTTTGAAGAAAATGAAGGATGAAATAGAAAGTTTTTTTTTTTTTTTTATGATACAAATCCTTTTAATATGGAAAAACTCAAAATTGATTGAAGAAGAATTTTAGAGGATTTTGGGAGTTTTTTTTTTTTTTGTGGTGGTCGGGGTTTGAATCCTAGACCTTACATATATTATACATTGTCTATACCAACTGATCTAAACTCACGATGACGGATTTTGGGAGGTTGAATAAACTCTCCAAATCAAATCTATGTTGTTTAAGACTCTTAGTATTAAGAATATATTAATTATAAATATTTATTTATCATTATCCACAAAAACATTCTCAAATTTTCAAAAATATTTCACTAATTTTTTCACTATTCTCATGTCTCAACCTTCAAAACCCTATTCTCCCTTACCCTTGGAACCCCAAGCATAGCCTTCATATTTACTTTAATTGACTTTTCTCTTAAAGTAGACAGAGTATAGTATATGAAATGTAACTTCAGCAAAAGGAGAAGTAGGTCTACCTTGGAGGTGAAAGTTGGAGGTCATATCATACCCCAAGTTACATAGTTTAAATATCTTGGATCCATAGTATAAAATGACGGAGAAATAGAAGCAAATGTAAGCCATCGTTTCAAGCTGGGTGATTGAAATGAAGAAGAGCCTTAGGTGTTTTGTGCGATAAGAAAGTAGTACCACTTAAGTTGAAATGAAAGTTCTATCTGACAACAGTCAGACCAGCGATGTTGTATGGTACAAAGTATTGGACGGTTAAGAGTCAACACGAGAATCAAGTAGGTGTAGCAAAGATGAGGATGTTGCGCTGGATGAGTGGTAAGACTAGACATGATAAGATTATGAATGACACCATTATAGAGAGAGTGGGGGTAACACCTATAGTAGAAAAGGTAGTAGAAAATAGGTTTAGATGATTTGGGCATGTAGAGAGAAGACACGTAGTCCGTAGATGCCGTCGTAAGAAGAGTAGACTAAATGGAGGAGATTCTAGTTAAAAGAGGTAGAGGAAGACCTAGGAAAACTATTAGAGAAACCATTAGAAAGAATTTAGAGGTCAATGAGTTGGATCCAAATTTGATCTATGATAGAACACTATAGTGTAATTTGATCCATGTAGCCGACCTCACTTAGTGGGATAAGGCTTGGTTATTGTTGTTGACTTTTCCCTTTAAGTTTTAGCTCTAACCATTTCATTACATGTAATATAACCTTTTTCTTAAAATAATTAGATCATTATTCAATATTTGTTTTTTTAATCTACCTTCTTGACTGTGTTGTTTGTACTAGATTATGTTTTTGTTTATACATGATCCCTTCAAGAATAACTGTTTGCAGTTTATACCACCACGTTAAACACTTGGACTATACTCCAACTTTTTTGGCCAAGTCCAAAACCATTTTTGCAACTTATTTACCACAAATAATTAGTATATGTATTGTTGTTGTCATGCAAATTTGGTGTTTAGCCAACTAATTGTTTTTGTTTGTTTGTTTGTCACTCGTTAAACTCAAAGACTTTTTATTAATCAAGATCAGCTCATAAGATAATATGTTGGCTAATTTGCATTTCTAATAATGATTTTATTTTTATGAGATGGCTGCATTGAGAAAGAAATTAAGCTTCTCATTTGTGGATTCATAAACTATTCTTGAAGAGTAGATAGAATAGTGTATGAAATTGAACTACGGTCTATGATGACATGAAAAATAGAAAATAAAAATATAAAGGAAATCGATAAAGATAGCTAAAGACTTGTTTGTTTGGACTTCTTGACAATAATCTTTACAAGGATTTATAGACTTAACCAAAATCTCAAGTTCCATCTTGAGTTTGAATAAGCAACAACGTTAAAATTTTTAGAGATAATTTGTCGTACATCGGATCTCTCAAAATTTAAGGGGTTAGTTTTCGTAGTTGCACACGGTTGATATTAAATTTACCCAAAAAAAAATGCAAACTAACTAATAAACCTACGGTAATCTTGTTTGTCACGTTGATATATTTACACATATATTACGTCATATATGATGATTTTTTCTTTGAAACTAACAATGTTAGTATTGCTAATAATTATTAGTTTTATGTTTGAAGGGGAGATCAAACTATCAACCTCTATAATATGTGATATCTCATGACTTTTCTTTGAAATTGGACTCGTGACCCCTTATCATTTCACTATTTAACTTCCTACGCCTCAGCCGTCAAGGCAAGTAGGCAACCTTATATCTACCATCTATGAAGCACAGACGCTCTTCGGATTAGGCGTGTCCTGGTGTCAGACATGTGTCGTATCTGACACCAACATGACATCGACATTTGTAATTACACAGAATTATGTGATTTTTACAAATTATTAGCTATGTCGACGTGTCAATATTTGTGTCGTGTTCAATGTCCGTATCTGTGCTTCATAGTCTACCATCATATACAATGACTAAGAACGTAAATATAGGATACTACCCAGATCGATAAGTTATAGCCCGACTTGTTTTATTGGCTAAGGGCCTAAGTTTTTTTTTTTTTTTTGAAGGGGCTAAGGGCCTAAGTTTTAAGTCCTTATATCAAACCACATTTGATGTAACACTATTTTGAAGAAAAAGTATTCTTTGTGCAAGTTCTGAACTCTGTCGGCTCATATCTTGTCCAAACAGTTAAGTTGCTAACCTTTTATCGACTAATCATGATCTCCATATTCCCATTTGTAAGAGAGTGAGTGATGAGTGATATTCATCTATGTTTTTTACTTTCTCAGTTTCTATCTTAATATTCTTAGCCAACTTCAACTTCATCCAAAACAATATTTAGAATGTGGTTATATAATATTCTTAAGCCATCATTCAACATTACCACAAGTCAAATAAGGCTCAAATGAATCTTCAAGCTCATCCATACTTGATTAGTTTATGTTAGTTGTCTCATCTGTTAATCGATTCCGCATCATGATTCATGATTCAATTTCAGTCAAATATACTTATACTTGATCCGGTCAGTTTTATTTTATGTTGACATGTATATTTATAATTGTGACAGTTTTTCTAAACCTTTTGCCTATTTTTTATAATCATGTTATAGGTACAAAATGGTCTGTTGTTTAATAATATAACTAATATCCATAAAAAACTTATTTGATACACAAAGTGGTTTTCTTATTTTAATTGAATTTTCTTCATACGTAAGTGTGAGAAATCAAACTCATAATCACTTTTTTTTTTGGGAATTGTTGGAGCTTGAAATTTCGCATCATTTGAGGCTCTGTGGAGTAGTTTAGGAGCATGTGCTTACTTAAATATAGGATTAGTTGATTAATATGACATTGGTCTATTATCCACTTTGTAAAGAGTAAAGACAAATATTGTTCTAATGAACAAGGCTACTAGAATGCTAATTTTGTTTAGTACTTATCTTATGTTCTCAACATGCTCTCTAACTAATATTAGTTACTACTAAATAACCATAGATATTTCATACCTATAACATGGCTATCAAAACTAAGCAAATTGTTAGAGTTTTTTCTGAAAAATTGTTTCAATTTTAAATATACATGTTAACATCAAAAAATTGTTGGGTCGTGTATTGGTCACACGACTAATGTTTAAATATACATGCTAATGGATAAATACATTAATACTGCTTTGCCATTAAAAAGAGTAGGTTTAGTATGTACCTTGATGTTTGGCACATGGTCGTGCTGTCACAATGAACACATTTCGCCCAGTTCCCAGCACTAATACATCCTTCGAACCGCAAATATGATAACGATCCAATCATATGATCGACAACTTACATCACTAGTTTTTTCACAAAAATAAAAACTTAAATCACTAATCTTTAAGGGGGAACACCTCGTGAAAACTACCATAGGCTTTCATAATTGGTCACTAGTATACAATTCACGGTGACAACATTGAAATTTAGGGTTCATCAATAAAATCATCTCTAAATTTAGGGTTGTCACTTTGGGCCATATATTATTGATCCGTATGAGTTGGCATTTTACAGTAAAATACATTTTGGGCCATAATAAGGTTTTGACTATTTAGTTGCTAGAATTTATTTTCTCTCCCTTCATCCTATTCACGCACCCTCCATTATTTCAATTTTCTTTCGTTTAGTTTTTTTAAATTTGAAGTGTATTTTACATTTTTAGGATTATAAAATCTGAAATGTATTATTTTCCCTTTGGAATCCCTCCTCTAACAAATTTTTCTTTGCAAAAATACTCACACTGGATCATAGTCTACGAGATTTGACACAATTTAGATTATAGATTTGAATTGGGTAATTATCTACCCCCTATATTGTATACTAGCATGTTACTTCCTATGGTGATCGGGGTTATTGGATTTCCTAATCCGAATCATGTTAGAACTTTTTGGATTATAGAATCTGAAACGCCTTAATAATAAAACAATATGCAAATATAACTCAATTCGACAAATATAACACAAATTGACATAAATTAAAAAAATAATTTAAATTTGACGTTACAATTTAACAAGAGACGTATCACTTTCTCTTAGACTATTTCAAGAAATTTCATCTACATCAACATCATCATCGCATAAAGATACAAACAGACATCAAAGTAATCATCTAATATCAATACTAAGGAGAACTGTTATAAACGAACGAGCATAACCCCCCCCCCCCCCCCACCACCCACCCACCCATATTTGAAACGATTTGTAGCAGAAGATGATGGAGGACAATCCGTAAACAATCAAATACAAGTTTTTATGTGGTTCACATTGCACCGACAGTTTCAGTGATCCCAATATCTATAACATTCTATAAATTAGTGTATTTGGTTCGTTTGTAATCCACATCATAGAACCATGAACACTTATCTATTATAAATGAATAATAATATAGTTACAGTGTATTAGAAAGGGTAAAACCTAGTTCGTTTAGGTTCTGCATTGATATTACACTGTATGGCTTGAAAGATCAATTGAATCAAACTAATCGTCATCTCAACCACGGTGACAAATGAAGGGTGGACAATGTTGAGTATTGACTTTCGTCGATCGACTCAAATGGACGCATTCAGTTTACCCAAATGATGCTCCAAAACGACAATCATGTGAGAACCATGTTCTTTATATTTGATCAGTATAGTTCAAATGGACCGATCAAGTTAGACGCTTCCTCTGTGAGATTTGTTCATGGTATTTGGGAAAATTTAATTTGGCCCAAATTCACCCTGATCGTCTCAGCACACTGACTATCATACAGACCCTCTACGGCATGGCGGATGAGGGGTTGCATGATGATGACTCAATGGAATACTTTCAAGATATCTTTAGGAGGATGTAGAATGAGATGCGCCCGACCACCACGTGTCAGATATCCCGAAGGAATAGGCAACAATTGAGGAGGCATTATTCTTCTATCTACTTGTTTTTAGTATTTTGGTTATAAATAATCAAAGTTTTATTTTTTTATAGTGAAATTATCTTATGTAAATTAATGACATTATCGTTTAATTGAATCAATAGTTTTTTGTTAAAGAATGAATCATTACTTTTAGAATGTATTTAGAATGATTCAAAGCATTTTAGTGATTAAAAAAACTACAATTTTGTCAAGAATGTTGTTTTGCCTTTGTTACCGGAGCGCAGTGGCAGTGGTTGTGAACGACAATTAACTGCCATTAAAGGACTATGGTATTTTTGGGGTGGTAAAGAACAATTTTTGAAGTGAGATGAAAAAAAAAAACTTCATTAAAATAAAATAACCAACTCATGTAACAAGCTATCTATGCATTTATTTATTTTTAGAGGAAGGTATAGATGCATTTTAATCAAAATAAACTGCATGTAATTAAACTATAAATTTAATATGATTTATTTTACTTGCGTAAAAAAAAGATACTCTTGTATAAATTCCATAAAAAAAAAGGGGGGGTTTTGAAGTTTAGGGTTTATGTGACAATTCTAGTTGTGGGCAACGATAACCAATTTGAGATTGTGAAGAATAAAACATGGAGGTTGAAAGATTTACTAGGTAATAAAAAATCTACAGGTAGGGAATAAGTGTTCAAGACAAAGTACAAATTTAGTGGTTGAGATTATTGGCTTTAAAGTGAGGTTGGTTGTTAAAATGTACAAGAAAAATCCAATATTGATTACTTTGGGGAATTTTCTTCTACTACACGGTTGGATGCAATTCACATTATTATTTCTCTCTAAGCTCAAAATAATTGCAAAATATACCAAATGGACGTTAAGTCTACATTTCTTAATGGTACTTTACAAATATTTGTGTATGTTGAGCAGCCTGCTAGATATATAATCGAAGGAATAGAAGAAAATTTTTATATATTAAATAAAGTATGATAAGGCTTGAAGCATACACCAAGAGTATGGTTGAGAAGAATTTTACTATCACATAGATGTATTTTGATAACAAGTCGGCTGTTGTACTATACAAGAATCTTGTTTTTAGTGGGAGATCCTAGCATATTGATATTCCATTTCAAAATATATGAGGATTGGTGGTTGATAATGAAGTGGTGAGATTAAATAGAGTTATGGTATTTGAACAACCTAAGAAGGTTGTTGTAATAAAAAAAATGTTATAAGCTCACCATATTGAGGTGAAGGAAAAAAAAAATATGGTGCGGTCTAGACTATTTTTGAAAAATTGTGGGTAGTTTATCCATTAACCAATCAAAATCAGTAAATATGTTAGTGGTATTTACAAACTAACTTCCACATTACTTGCAAATTTGCTCATGTGGCTAATTTTAATTTGTCACCCACAATTCTCTTTACGAGAAAAAACTAAAATTTATCGAAGAAAAGAAAGTAGATGGATGGTGTAAACATTTATCTTGACAACTTTAGGTTGTTAAAATAATATTTTTGGATCAAATATTGTCCCAGTGAATATCACGTTACTGATATTTTAACAATGTTTTTAAAAGATTGAGTTGTTTTACAAAAATGTTTTTAACAATGTGTAGCCCAAACCAACTCAATCCGTATTAAAAGATGCTCTTCTTTCATACCACCTTAAACTGCCTAAAATAACTTTAATGTGAGTTCATGTTCGTTACAATCAACGTGACTTAACTTACGTTGAGCCCACATGAGTTAACTCACGTTGAACCCACATGAGTTAACTTGTATTGTAAGTCAACTTGAGTTAACTTGTGTCAATTTTGTATGGGAGAAGAGCAATTTCCATCTGTATTTCATTTGAACGCATTAAAGTTTATATCCAATTCCAAATCACCAACAACTCAAATTTGAAGTGGTTTATAGTTTATGTAATGAGTTATGATTTCAAACTTGTGAACCCACAAACTCAACCCGTTAAAAAAATATATATAATTTTGAGTGATATAGTTGAAGACTTTATGTCCCCACAAAAAAAAATTTGTATATAGATGTGTTTCAATTTAATTCAAATTTTAAAATTGTTGAATTTAGTCAGAGGGTTAAAAAAAGTATATGTCTCATATGGACTCGATGATCTAATCCAAAACAACTCGCTCATCACCGGGATGAGCTGATTTAGGTTTTATAGAAATTATGAGTTTCAATTCAACCCAAATTAATGAAATTTGGTTTTGATCAAGTAACATGTTTGCAAAAAAAAAAATCAACTGATCAAAGTATATGTAAATAACTATAAATGTAATACATTTTATTTTATCATATTTTGTAAATTTTATCTTGATTATAGAACGTTCTAACTAGAGATTTGAATTCGAGTGCAAATATAGGAATGCAACAACGTTAAAATTAAATAAAGAGGTTTTTTATTCGGTTAATGTAGTTTTACACAACTCAAGAAATTAATCTTTATAGTTGCCTTCTTTTTGCATCAATTTTACTTTGTCCTAGTCATTTAAAACACGTCATTCTCAAAAAGGTGCATGTATTGCTACTTCAAGGTCATCATCATTCAAAACATGAACTCATGTATTTTGAGATATTTTAGTTCTACCCAAGCATGATACATCAACTCATAGCATCCAATCCACAGACAAAAATCTCCATTTATGCGCCCATGTCTCTCCCTTTATAGGCTAAATTATTCACAAACAAAAAAACCATGTAAATTTCATGCACCATTGGAATCAAATTCAAATCAACTCTATAGGTATCTATATGAGATGAAAATGCATAATGTATGTCCAAAACCGTGCAAAATACATTAGAGAAGGCCTCTCACAGTTTACATGTTGAGAGTGAGACAGATATGCATTATATGGTTAGCGGTTATATAGTTCCATTTTGCATGTTTAATTCAAAGGTTGAAAAAGAATCTGTATTTGATGTGATTTTTCTGAATCTATGTTTTGTTTTTGTTGCAACGTGTGATTTTTTATTTATTTATGTTAAGCTCTTACACAAGTTTGATGAATCATTCGTGTTTATCGTGCTGTTGAAGTAATTCCAAATGTTCTCTCTTTAAACATATCAAGAGGCAACTCAACTAGTCCACAATTTTTCAGGCATTTGCATTAAAAGAAATCACTTTTGGAAAAGGTAATCATAATAATTTCAGGAATGCTATTCTTTCTAGCTTGGATTCCTTCAAAATATAATTTAACTTAGAGATTCCAAAATAAGATATATGAAAATGTGGCCTAGCTTTGTTTGCCATATTGGTACCTATTTTTTGATACACAATAAACCTTTCCATCCAATAGGGGTACACAACTACAAGGTGAATGGTGGTAAATAGATATGAATATAGAATAGTTGCGTAATCATAGGTAAATTTATCCAATAACTGATTGTACTGTGTTACACAATAAACCTTTCCATCCAATAGGACTCCAACTGTTTTTACTGATTCATAGAAGTGTAGAAAGTTTCAAATTCCCAATAACTATTGTTTTTTTTTTTTTTTAAATAACTTCACAATAATTTTTTTATCATTGGAAAATAGATGAAAGAATAAAGCATTTAAACAATGTTTAGGTTTAGCATAACTAAAAATAGTTTCGTCTATGGTTTAAGAATGAACCTGTTTATTACCGACTAAAAAAATATATTTATATTCAATAATTTAGAGATAAATTTTTAAAACAAATAGAAGTTATTTAGCGTAATGATTTTTTTAATTTTAAAAAATAAGTTAAACAAAAATAATTTTGTAGATGAACTACTCTAAAATGGGGCTGGCAGATTGGTGTACTAATATGTTAAAGTGTGTTTGGACGAGAAACAATTAGAAATTTTAGGGAATCCGGAATTTTGTACAATTCGAATGTTGCAATTGAGTTTCATGGTTTTTATATATTATTTTTGTTTAGATAGAGTAATAAAATTCTTCATTCTTAAACTTTGTTATTTTAATTTTGTCAAAAAAATTTAATGAAATTTCAAATAAATTAATTGAGGAACCAATTCAAAATATGAAGAAAAAAAATAAAAAATAAGGACCAATTGGAAAAAAGAAATTAAGGGTCCAACTTTCAAATTTTATTTATAGGAACCAATTTGTATAATTTGAAAGAAAAAATACGAGGACCAATTTAAGATTCACGTTGTAAAGTAAGGAAGGAATTTTGAATTTTAATCTTATGAGATATTTGAAATTTCATACATTTCTATTTGATAAAATACTTTATAAATTCTTGACCAAAAAAAAAAAACTTTATAAATTCATTTATTTTTAAAAATTCTCCATATTTATCATCCAAACAATGAAATTAAAAAAAAATGAATACCTTTAAATTACATTACGTCAAATTATATTCTCATCCAAACACACTCTCAAAGGTGTTTATCTGGTGTTTGATTTTGATTTTGGCATTTCTTTTTATTAGGAATTATTGTACGCATATACTTTTGTTAATACATTTTGCTTATGAAAAAAAAAAGTTTGTTCTGGACCTAGCAAACAAATTAGACCTATTTATTTAGGTCCAATACAAAACAAAGTTCAAATCCTACATTTGGTAAATTACTCGTAGCATACCCCCTTCTTGCGAGGGGGGTGCTCGGAGCAAACGGGAACTGATTCAAACCATTAGTAACGTCTCCTTCCATATTTCTGCGAATCTCTCATCGGCGGTTACGATGTCGAGCACACGTGTGCCAGACAACGACTTTGCAAACACCCACCTCTATAAATGGGACTCTTAGCAGGCCTTAAGGTTAGAATCTACTCTCTCTCTCTCTCTCTCTCTCTCTCTCTCTCTCTAAATCCGCATTCTGATCTCATACTAACTTGAGCGTCAGAGTGTCTTCAGGTACACCCCACCGTTTTAGTTATCAACTGATGCAATGTACCACCATTCAAACCACCGTATAAAACTGTATCGGTAATCACCTTCTGATCAGGTACAATCAAAAGTTATTCACATTTGTATCCTCTTTATGATGGTATTTTTCTTCATTGTTTTCAGACCTAGAAGTTTTAAATAGGTCAGTAAACTATGTCATTATTTAATGAAGAAAAATACTATTGGAGCTAGGACCAATATAGGATATTTGAGCAAGACAACATATCAAGTATCAACTCTAATCCACCATGGAAAATAATTTTATCCTTTCGGTATAAACTGGTAGGTATAAAATTGAGCAATTATTTTCCCAACGGGCAAGGGGTTTCTCAATATGTGAAAGTGGAGAGAAACTGAAACAACTGGTTGCATTATGCAACTAACCATTTCCAGCTCCTAACTTTCTAATCGCATTACAACTATTTTGGTTGTATTTGGGTTGAGCAATCACTTTCCATGTGCAGTGATAAATGGACCTTATAAAGTGGGCGGTTTTCTCTTGAACTTTTGGAGGAATAGTGACAGTTTATTATAATAATTGATGAAAGTTCAAACTCTTATTTTTATTTTTTGAGGGAAGTTCAAACTCTTATTTGATCAGATCCCTTAAATGAATTTCAATTAACTTGAAAAATTAATATTCGTAGTTGCATATAGAGATATATAAATTTACCAAAAAATATAAAAAAAAATTGATCATACAATGCATGATTAACTTCCTCCATGATTACCACTCAGGTTTCCAACATAGGAAACCAATTAGTTCTAACTATATATAATGAAATGGAATAATGGAATGAGTAGCATAAGGTTAAAAGAAGTGGACAATAATGTAGTAGTACTATACTTTGTAGTTTATTGCAAAATAGAACCCACCAATTGTGGGGTTAAAATTTCTCTAATCATGTAATTGACTTAAAAAAGGTGCCATATTACGAGCATGATCTACTTAATTGATCTAGACATGTCATAATTCATAACACATCCTTTCATAAATTATAATATTCCCCTACTTGGTTAATTGTAACATTATGAGGAACCGTCCAACTCATGCATGCTCATACAAAACACAACAAAGTTACAACTTCATAAAATTCCAAAAGAAATTCTGAATGAACATTTAATTTATTTTCAAGCTATTACCAGTAATGTGTCTTCCTCTCGAAAGAGGAAAAATTCAAGTGTGGTCTAGATGTGTGCTACATATACACCTTGCAGTTGGATAACGACAGCCACCCTCCCCTATACCTCATAAAAAGATGTAAATTAACATGTACCCTCCCTTTTTTTACAAGCAAATTTTATCTTTCAATAAGTATTATTGTTAGAAAATATTCTAAAACTCGTTTTATTTAGCCCTTAAAGGAAATTAAAATGTCACTGATAAAAATTAGTTTCACAATCTTGAGGTTTTTGCATCAAATTGATATTTCTATTTTTTTTATAGAGTATATAGTTGAATTGAGATATTTTAGAAAAACATGCGCATATGAGCTATGATCAATGAGGTACATTATTTGGTATTCAATTGCGTGGAATTTGTGGATGTTTGAAATTTGAAACACATTATTTTGTGTTAGGTAGTGTGGAATTTATGGATGTGCATGAAAAAAAATCTTGTCTAAGGGGGGGCTAGGGCTGATTGCAATGAAGTTGTGGCAAATGTTAAGACGTTATCATTGTCTTGGTTTATGTTAAGGGGGTGTTTAAGACTTTAAGAGTAAAATTGAAATTGAGATTGATGTTTCTACCTACTTGAATGTTTACGAATTGAAAGATGGTGCTGATTAGTTATATTCACTTATTCTTGATGTCACGTGTAGAAGTATTCCATATATATAATCTTATCTTATTGGAAGATAAATTTTACTAGTAAAAAGAGGAAACACATAGGGACAAAGTTACTTGTGGTAGGGGAAAGCACATAGTCATATATAAATAGGGAGCTTCTACGGTGGAGTCATCAAACTGACTTTTTTGAAAAAGTTAATTTTAATCTTAATGATTGATTCATTTTTAAATTGTTGATTACTGATTAATGATCAATAGTAATTCATCTAGTAATGCTTGCAACATCTTAGACTTGCATGTACTATTTTATTGTTGGCATCTTTAACATGCAAACAGAGTTGCTGATATCATGTGATAGTCTTAAGTGTTACACTTTGTGGGGTGTTACACTTAAAACAAGGTAGGATAAAATTAAATTAAGTGTATTCTTGTTAATCTGATGATACTATGAGGACTGAACTTTTGATGTCACTGTATAAACAATGGGTGTTACTCACAACACTTTTGATGATATAGTGTTAACTTCACCAAAAAAGTCATTCTCATGACTTCACCATAGAATTTTTCACATAAATATATCTCAATTATTAGATAACAAATAATTGAGAAACATATATCTTAAATTATACATCGTTGCATATAAAGAAATCTTGTCAGTAAAAAATAAAAAATAACAATTGACAAGAATTCTAAATTTACTAAATTAACTTTTGTTCTGGATCGATCAGAAGAACAATCCCACGTTGACACGTGGTCCAAACTTGCACCGCCTTAAGGCTCCGCGTCTGAAGGAACACATCAACGTTGGTGCACCACATCACATCCAAGTACGCCTCCGCGCGAGGATCACTCTACATGTGTCCTCTAATTGCTCTCTAATCACACACCGCAAAACCCGGAGACAGTTATTATCATGCGCGCCTATATAAGGGTGACTTAGCTTCACCCTCAAGGTATGATTCACTTTTCACAACACTTTTTACACACTCTTTCTCAGTTCCATTACTGACTTGAGCGTTGGAGTGCTAACATGCCTGCAAGCACCTTTTGTCCCACCCCGAAGACTCGTCGCCATCGTTGCCTCTCATCCATCCTCACCGGACATATCAACTTTAAAATACATACTTAAATTATTCATTGTTGCATCTTCGCTAAAGAGTGTTAGAACGGTTCAAAAGAATAAAGAAACGGTAAATGTAAAACTTGTAAACAAATAAACATACGATGTTGTGTAACGACATTTAGTAAGTTTTGCCTATGCCTCTTGCTTGAAAAGTAGATATAGTTCCTTTGTATTTTGGGCGAAATATTAGAGTTTTACGATTTTTTTGCTAAGTATTTGAAGTGTGTGAATCTTGCTAGTGATGTGCTACGATCAAGACTATGATTGTATAGTTTTTTTTGGGCAAAGTGTGGATACCAATGGAGTTTCTAGCTAGGACTCTATATATAGATGTTGATATGAACGTTTATCCTCAGCATGACTATGATCATGCTCATCGTGTGTTATGTCATAACAACTAGTAAAAGAAGAATAAAGAAACGTAAATCGCAAACAATAGAACACAGTTGTTTGCTTATGCAGTCAACCAAGTGTTCCTAGCTCTATGACTACATATCAACTCTTGATATGTATATTACTTAAGTGAATTAGGATTTACGGTGTTACAAGACATATCTATACTACTACAACCTAGTTTACAACATTACTCCTCAACTGTGCCGTGAGATGATTGGCCTTGCAACCCCTCAGTCGCCCCCCACAACAAACAGTTGAGCCTAACACACATGTGGGTCAAACGCAAGGGCAAGGTAGAAGGGAGCTTCACAACACTGGCTCAACTTCCTCGCCCCTCTTATGTGCCTATGAACCATACTCAACAGTCAACACTCGGATAATTGTTGTCCTTTTCCCTGTTACAATCATGCTTATGTCTGGATTATAGGCCAATATACTCGATGATGGCCATATGAGTCTTGGGTGATAAGAGTCGAATAAATATTTTAAGTTATGACGATCGCAACCCCAAACACGAAGTCTGTATGAAAATAACAATGTTTAATTAGTCAATATTTTTAGCTTACGAACCTTATGATTTAGCATTAATATACAACTTAGACTTAAATACTACAATTCAGATTAGAACATTATATTTGATCGTCCTTTGTTTGACCCGATCCTTTTATCAATAATAACTATAAGCCATAATCAATCAAAAGATTAACTCCAACAATTATTCCTTGGATCAATTAAGACTTGCCAGATAGGAAATGTGCAGATTTGGTAAATCATTTTGTTGTTATTGTTAAAAATAGTAAGAAGCATATCACATGAGAATTGAGGAATTGTGAAGTAGAGCAAGTCCCACCCACGGCCAAAACAAAAAAAGCCATAAAACAGTCCTTTAAACTTTAAAGCAGGTACTAGTACTACTATTAAATGCCTTTCTGGTACCCTCTCAACACTGTCCTCTGCCGTTTCCCCTACAACTCATTCACTACTACCTATCATCTTTCAACCTCATGTTTTACTATTTATGTGTACCTCTCCACAAACACACACAAACACTAGTTAGCTAGTGACACATTTTCCAACCTCCACGCACCCTTTAGCTAGGAGAATATTTTTAAGCAATTTTATATACTACCTCCGTTTCTTTTTAATTGTCACATTTTATCATTTTACATAAACCAAAATAATCAATGATTGTTACTACTTTTGATGCAATAAGTTGTACTTTTATTATAATGACCTTATTCATTTAATATCTCATTTCATATATTTATCTCTCCGCAATAAATAGCTAAGAATAATATTGATAAAACAACATTTAATATTGCATTGAACTTTGAAAGTGACAGTTGAATAGAAACAAAAAATTTCTTCAAAAGAGACAGTTAAAAAGGAAAGGAAGGAGTAATATATTGTAGAAAATGCAATTAAGTTACTGAATTTGATTCACCCCACCAATTTAACAGTCAATCATACAATACCATTACCACATATTGCTCCCATTGCCCCCTGCATGTTTCAATTCTTCCGTACATTTCTTACTTTCACTTTCTTTCATATATAAAAATAAATAAACATTTGTACCAAAATATATATATATATAAATAAACATGTTTGTACTTTGTTTACTTTCACGCATGCTAGGTGGCTGCTAGTTATCAGTGATCTTTTTATGTTGTAGAGAAATAGATACATAGAGATGCAGCTAGTCACTGTCCATTAACTTGCTACTCTGAATTTCGTTCACCTCCCGTGACACATAATAGAGGTCATAGCTAGCACTTCCACTATTTTTATCTTCCAAAAATTGAAAATATATATTTAGGGCATGTTTCCATTCACATTGAATTTAGAGGAGTATCAATGGTTACAAAAGTTGCCATTTCGAGTTTTGATGCGATTTTGTGATGTTCAATGTGAATTCAAACCTCCATATAGTATGTGTTTGGATCTCGGTAACAGAAAATTGATTTTGATTTAATTGATTTTATAAAGTTAAATTTTGTCCATGTGAATTCAAACTTGCATACTTAGTCAATGTGATTTCAAACCTGCATATATTAAAAAAAGTAATAATTATATTCTAATAATAACACTAATATTCTAAAAAGGTGGAAGAGAGTCTCCATAACGGATTTGTGAACCCACCATAGCATACGCATCTCTCAGACCAGAGATAAGTTGAAGAACCAGCCACTATTCGCATGGTACTTAGCATTGCAATATCCAAATCATGGTGTCTCCATCAACTAGATGTCAAAAATGCTTTTTTGCATGGAAATATTGACGAAACTGTGTATATGCACCAGCTTCCTAGATTCCGTGATCCACAATATCCTAAGCATGTTTGTCTCCTCAAGAAATCTCTCTATGGTTTAAAACAAGCACCGCGTGCCTAGTACCAAAGATTCACTAACTATGTTGCCACATTGGGTTTCTCTCGCAGCATCTCTGATCACTCTTTATTCGTTTTTCATTGTGGCCTTGATACTGCTTATATCCTATATGTGGATGACATAATTCTCACTGCTTCATCTGATGCTCTTCGTGACTCTATTATGTCTAAACTTAGTTCTGAATTCGCCATGAAGGATTTGGGTCCTCTAAGTTATTTTCTAGGAATATCTGTCACTAAACACACAGGTGGTCTTTTCTTGTCTCAAAGAAAATATGCAGAGGAGATTATAGAACGAGCAGGCATGTCCTCTTGCAAACCATCACCCACTCCAGTCGACACCAAGGCAAAACTCAGTGGCTCTTCTGGGAATCCATATCATGACCCAACTGAATATCGGAGTCTTGCAGGAGCACTATAATATTTAACTTTCACAAGACCCGATATCTCTTATGCAGTACAACAGGTATGCCTATTCATGCATGACCCTAAAACGCAACATATGTTAGCACTGAAGCGTATCATTCGGTATATTCATGGCACTATTGATTTCGGCCTTCACTTACATCCCTCCTCTGTCAGCAAATTGGTTTCTTGCACTGATGCAGATTGGGCTGGTTGCCCGGACACCAGGCGATCCACCTCTGGTTACTGTGTTTATCTTTGTGACAATTTAATCTCATGGTCTGCCAAACGCCAACACACCCTATCTCGGTCCAATGCCGAAGCCGAGTACCGCGGAGTCGCCAATGTAGTATCTGAATCTTGTTGGATTAGAAACTTACTGTTGAATACATTGACATCACTGACTATTTATTGTGACAATGTGAGTGCTGTCTATTTATCCGGCAACCCAGTCCAACATCAACGCACCAAACACATCGAGATGGATATACATTTTGTGCGTGAGAAAGTCACCCGTGGCCAAGTACGAGTCTTACATGTCCCTTCACGTTACCAAATCGCTGACATCTTCACCAAAGGACTTCCGTTGCAACTCTTTGATGATTTTCGTGATAGTCTCAACATTCGTCAGCCTCCCGTTTCGACTACGGGGGTGTATTAGAATTATTAGAATATCATTGTCATTATTAGAATATTATTGTTATTATTAGAATATAATTATCATTAAATAGTCATGATTGTATAGCTAATAGACAGAGAAACTGACATTGTATATGTATCATTAGAAAATCAATAGAAAGGCAAGGCCTATCATTCCAATAGTAATAATCAATTTTATACTTCTAAAATTAATTTTAGTCCTGAAGTGAAATCAAAACAAACACTCAATTTTGAGAGCTTGGAAGGCAAACATA
The DNA here is from genome assembly GCF_003473485.1 of Medicago truncatula. Taxonomy (NCBI): domain Eukaryota; kingdom Viridiplantae; phylum Streptophyta; class Magnoliopsida; order Fabales; family Fabaceae; genus Medicago; species Medicago truncatula. Next base: position 55,369,044 of record NC_053045.1, on the reverse strand, counting down.
ACAAATTTGTACTTAGATCATGTTTGATAGCCCCAATATAGATTTATTTTTGTTAGATAGACGAAATGTCAAAGTCATTATAAACTCTTACGCATAAGTGGAGGTGTTGAGGTTCGAACCCCCGTCATAACGTGCGGTCTAACAATTTCGACTTTTTACCGGTTGAAAGGACTTGTGAACACCCCAATATAGATTTAAAGGGTCCAAGAAGAGTGTAACCAAACATAGGCGTAAACAATCATGGTCATGCGATAATCTTCATAAAATTTGCAAAAGCCAACACATTGCACTGGCAGTTAAAAATCGTATTACATTATAATTGGGTTGCAAAGAACCTAAGACATTTGATAATTCTCACATTGGGCTAGCCTATAAATATTATCAGATTTTCACTATAAATCGTAAAATATTAAGCATATAAATTTCCTCACTTATATATACCTCTCAACATAATTTTTTTTATCTCCCTCAACAAAAAATTATCTGATGGGAAACACTTCACACGCTAACCCATGAATATTATTTGCTGAATCCATGTGATAAGATGACTTAGGTGGTCTAGATAAGAACATAGAGATTAAAGTAATAAAAATGTCACTAGTTCAACTTCCCTCCTTCACTAACAAAATAATAACTAACAAGTGCAACATTTGCCATTTAAAAGATACTAGTATTTTATAAAAAAACATACATAAGTCTACTGCATCAGTTTATATGACGATGTTTGGGAGAGACTTTGCAAAGTTCACAAATTTTGGTGTAATAATTTTTGCGGGAGGTCTATATCGGCTTATATAATTTTGTTGGAAAATGTTGAAGAATCTCAATTATATGAGAGGTGATCGGAACACCGTTGAAGTGTCAGATGATCAAGTGTTAAAGTGTTTAAAAATGGGATAGTCTTCACTCATAAACTAACTTTGTGAGATTGTGTTAATTCCACCACAAGTTTTAGAATGGTTTCAGAGCTTAGGTCAAAGACGGTTGGACCATCTGCCATCAGATTTATGCTATCTAACTATCCAGTGACATATCCATAAATTTTCATTGGTTAGGGCAAGATTTTATACTGTAATTTTTTTATATAAAAAAACACATAAGTATTTAAGTATTAAAAATAACAACATAATTATTGTTGGGTCTTGTTTTTTTTTTGAAATAATTATTGAGTCTTGTTAATGAGTGCCCTGAGGTACTATTTAAGCATTATAAAATAAGCAATTATTTATTAAAAATGTTATATGTTTCAATTTTCAATACATTGGTTACAAATTTTTTCATAAATACTTACAACTTATGATCCTTAAAGACTTCTAAATATCTCTTACATGTTTTTTCAAAAATTTAGACCAAGAAAGTTATACTACAATTTTATATCTAAAAAATTCAAGACTTCTAAATATCTATGAATTATAATTCTTATTTATATTTTAAAATTATATATGATTTTTTTTTTTCATTTTCAATACTATCAAATAATTATTTTTTTATGTTTCTGATCAAATAATCATTAAACAATTTATCTCGTACAATTGTATACGTGATTTTTCACAAATAAATTTTTTAAATATTTTTATGTGGGGCCAGTACATAATTCTTAATGCAACAAAAATAAAACTATTGAATACTTTAGAATAAAATAATTAAGTAAGGGCATCTGCCCCCAAAGCAACATACATAGATTTGTGCCTCCAGCCCCCACCATTAATATCCACGCATCATATCTAAGAGAGTTGGGTGTGAATATATGTGTTAAAAAGTCTCACCTCATATAATAAATAGTTTAAACATGTGTTTATAAATTGGTGTAATTCACATTTTATAAGTTGATTAAGGTTGTTTTTTAAAAAAAAAAAAAAAAAAAAGTTGATTAAGGTTATGTTAAACACAACCACAATTTTAAAAGAAAAGATTTTGGATAGTCTAATTGCTTGTGGTTTTTGGTGGTTCAACAAGACATTTGGTGCAACATCATTGTATATGTTTGATGGTCGGTGTATTAGTTGGCTCATTTTCTTTTTTGATATAGTGTCTCATTTTTTTTTCTTTTTCACTCTTCAGCATCGTTTAACCTATTATTCATATGATCAAGTGCCATTTGTGTGATTTGATTGGTTTCAATTTCACTTTCTAAAGCTGTAAACCGATTCAATCCTAAGTTCAATTATGTTTTTCTGAAGGAAGTTCATTTTATTTTATTTTTTATCCTAAGTTCAATTTTATTTGTTGCTAGGTTGTTACGAAAACAAAAATAATCCGCATGGTCATCGTTAAATCCTTTTAAAAATAATTTTATTTGAGACACGATTAACTAAAATATTATTTTTTTAATAATTTCGTTGACACAACTAAATATACAATTTTAAATTATTATTTTGGAAAAATCATAAGTAAATAAATAATTCTATTATATACGTTAAATAAGCTAAATAAATATATGATATTTATAGCACACATTAGTATTGTTGCACTAATGCACTATTAACAAGTATTGTTGCTAGTATTTGTGCATCAGTAATTTTTTGTTATTTTTGATGACGTGTCGGCCCTTTTGGCATCAGGTTGTTTGTAAATACTTAGCGGTATCGTACTCTTTGCACATCTTGTGCATGGTGTTCATTCGCAATATTATTATATCTCATTTTAACTTGTGCAAAAAACTACTAACATCTAGAATATATTCAAAAAAAAAACACCTAAATTGTTACACTTTATTACTAAGTTTCAACAACCCTTTAACTACTAAATTATTTGGATTAACTACAATACTTTCCCTTAATCCAAATTATCAAAACAAACTACACCAATTTAATCTCTAAGCTTGAAAATTTTGTCTGTTTCACTAACTTAGTCGTCAAATCTCCCAACTAACGTTCAGTTGGACAATAATACACCACCTTGAGCATCTCTTTTTTACTTGATCCATTAGAAAATATTGAAACCTAGTCTCAATATTTTTTTCTACCATGAGATAATATTTTTAACTTGACTTATTGTTGTGAATTTTTTTTTTTTTTTAGAGCAAAATACTTATAGCATTTTATTACTTAAAATGTGTTCAATAAATTGTATTTCACTTATTGTTGATTTATTGTCTATAAGGAGTGGCAAAGATAAATATTTTATTGGTTTCAACTCTTGGTCATAGCTAGTTACATTTGGCTTATTATATGGCCTTTACAAATAGTGTTCGATCAAGGATATCGTTGGAAGATAGTTGATGGCTCATCTATCCAAATATGTTTTGATGCTTGGTTGTAGAATCAAACACCCTATCCTGCTCTTAATTAATACATTATACTAGATTGCAAAAAAGTGGTGAATGATATTCGCTTGATAACAATGAGTTAACTAGGTTTGAGTCAAAAATATATAAACCTTATAGGCTTTGTCCGATGTGCACAAGAAAAATTGTCCTGCACTATTGATAAGTGTGTTTTTAATCATCTAATCAATAAATAAGTCATATCATATCTCATTCAATTTAATTATATAACTTATTATTCTAATAGTAAAAATCAACGTATACATAATGTAATACATATTTCACTTGTGCATGATAGAATTAGCCAACCTTATATACCTATAACACAAATAATATTTTAGGTTTGTCGATCATGGACCCACATTGCCATAGATTGATTCTAAAAGTCATGTCCTCTATGCATTCAAATTTAAATAATTTCACATTCAATTCATTTTTATACATTACATAAAACTTTGAAAGTATGTAAAAAAATAGGTGTTTTTCTGACGGGAACTATGGTAGCATCCAGCAAATATGAAAACTATATACTATATGTGTTGGAACATTGGTGTGAAGATGGAAAGAAATTGGAAGGTTGAAAGATTAAACACTAAGTTATTAAAGTTTGATCTAGTATTGTGTGAATTGAAAAAATAGTGTGGGGATCCTAAATAAAATAGAACACACACATTATTAGTGTTTAAATAGCGATATTTAATTTTAAATAACTGATATTGATGAAAATAATTATAATTATAATTCTTTATTCATAGATATCATTTCCCATAATTTTAGGTTATGTTTGTTGTGATATGATTGAGAATCCAACTGAATTTCCTATACTTCCTTCATTAGTTTGTTTAAGCTAATCTTGTGGATTTGTTTCTTTTTGAACTTATCCGATTAGTTTGTTACTTGAGCTTATCTGTGGGTTGCTTAATTTTAAAGTTTACTTAATTCTTAAGTTTCTCCAAATCAGTTACAAATTCTCCCTATAAAAGGAGAGCTCATCTAGTTAAAAAAAATACATCAAAGAGTTTCATTTAGTTGTCGGGAACTCTTTCTCTCTTCTCCCTTTATTGACTTGTGTTGACGAGTCATTCTCCACTTCATCTCATTTTTCTGTCCCTTCGAAATTAAGAGTGTTCTTAAGACTATAGTTCCTTTTCGGTTTAATGTCCCTTCGGAATTAAGAATGATCTTAACGATATATATAAAAAGTATTTTAATATTTTTCTATTTGAGGAGAAATGGTGGTATCACCATATTTAAGTGGTCGTAATGTCATATTGATGTTTTGGAGAAATTAAAGTTAGAATGGTGGCAACACCATATTTGAGTGGTCTCAACACCATAACAGAGTGGTAACAATACCATATTAAAGTGGTTTCAGTATTAAAGAGTGGTCTTAGTACCATATTTGGGGGTTTAATTCTCGAACGGTTTTCTACAGTGCAGTAGTTAACCGCACAGTTGTAGTTGTGCTTGTTTTATCCTGGAGGCGGCGTGGTTGATAGTCTTTCTTCAATAATTTTGAACAGTGCCACGAAACGTCTTAAAGAGGGCGACCTGATCGTGACTCAACCTACTAACAACTTCGATAGATAATATAATTTGGAAATCCAAATACAACAGTTTAGAAATAATTCAAAAACAACAATATGAGATGATCCAAAAGAGAAAACTGGGTGGGGATAAAAAAGCTTATAAAAAAAATAGGCTTAATACATCCCTCGATCCCTTAATTTATTTTAATTTCTCAGTGTGGTCCCTTAACTATTAAACATTTCAATTTGGTCCTTATCTTTGTTTTCGTCATCGATTTGGTCATATTTTATTAATTTTAAATCCCTAAAAAAGAAGACCGTTGGATAAAGGAAGTTCATCATATCTAACCGTGTACCACAAACACCTAACTATCTGAAATTTAATTTTTAAAAATAATATAAATTCATTTAAATTAATTTAGAAATAAAAAATTTCTAAAAAATTGGAAAATTAATTTTCGAAAATAAAAAAAAACTAAAAATTTTGAAAAAAATTCAGGAATCTGGAAAATTACTTTTAATTTGAAAAGAAAACTCTGAACTTTTTTGAAATATATTTTCTAATAATTAGCCAAAATGGATTTTTGTTAATTATAATTCAGATTAAATATAATTCAGAGTTTTTTCGAAAATAAAAAGATTTTAAAAAATTCAGAAATTTAATTTTCAAAATACAAAAAAAGCAAAAATTCAAAAGTTAAAAAAAAATGTCAGATTTTTTTTCGAAAAAAAGCTTTTAATTTTTTTTCTACAAAATTAAAATTTTGGAAAATATTTTAACTTTTAATAATCTTGATACAAAATTAGAAAAAATTCAGATTATTATTTTTTTCAAAATTTGTTTATTTTCGAAAAAATTCAGATTACTTGAAAAATCATTTTTTTACGAAATTATGAAGATTTTACGATTTTAGCTGATTCTAACCAAAAGCCATTTTGGCTAATTATTAGAAAATATATTTTGAAAAAGTTCAGATTTTTCTTTCCAAATTAAAATTAATTCTCCAGGTTTTTTTTCTAAAAAAATCCTGAATTTTTTTTATTTTTAAAAATTAATTTTTCAATTTTTTAGAATTTTTTTATTTCTAAATTAATATAAATGAATTTATATTATTTTTAAAAATTAATTTCAGATACTTTGGTGTTGGTGGTACACATTTAGATATGATGAACTTCCTTTATCCAACGGTCTTCTTTTTTAGGGATTTAAAATTAATAAAATTGGACCAAATCGATGACGAAAACAAAGATAAAGACCAAATTAAAACATTTAATAGTTAAGGGATTAAACTGAGAAATTAAAATAAGTTAAGGGACCAATGAATGTATTAAGTTAAAACAATAATAAAAAGACATGGATAGCAACTATCAATAAAACCAAAAGGAGGGTGATGAGCAAAGAGAGTTATGTAGAATTTAATACACCAGACATTGAAAGGGACTAAAGCTAGATGGGCAATGTAACAGTACCTACGTGGCTAAGTCGACAAAAAAGAAATCCCAATAATGTAGTGCTTTTCTCATTTTCTTCGGTTATGTATATCTTTATTATATTTCATTCACAATACTTCATATTTTTCTATATATGTATTATTCTCTTTTGTCTTCTACAATAATTTTAAATCGATTATTTTACCAACTGGGTAGTAGACATCTTAGTGTATCTTTGGTTTTACAGTAAAAAAAAAATTATAATTTCCCTAGTAATATGAAGCTCAATCAAAAGATGAATAAAGTCTAGTAAAAAAATTGTTCTACTCTAGAATTTCAAAGTCAAAATTAATTATGCTCGAGAGTATCAAATCATATCAAAATTAATTTTACATTTCTACAATTAATATTGATTCTTCTAAAATAACAATTTTTGCTTAAAAACAATTTAATAGTTGTGATTTCACTTCTGCGTGATGTGTTTTCACTCTAAGTTTTGCTTAAAAACAATTTAATAGTTCAAACCTCATGATTATATGTTACTAATATAACAGAGAAAATAAACTATGTAATTTGAAGAATTTTAGCTATAACTAGGCATTAAATCTATATTTATTAAAAATTTAGAAATATAAGAAGTAATAATAGCAATTATGTATTTATGTTATTCTATGATAGCCAACATATTAAGATCAAATAAAATATACTTACAAAAAATTTGACCATTATGTATTTATGTTATTTTAAAATTTATTTTGAGCTAATGTGAATTTCTAACCAATGTCCTCGGGGAACTTAATTTTTTACGTGGTAAAGAGTGCATTTCCGTTCCATTAGATGTGTCAAATTTATCGATGGAGCAAGAATTTAGTTAAGGTTCGTCTTATGTCCTAAACTGTGATTGTATTCAAGTGATAACGTTGTTTCTCGGTTGTGGGTTCCCTAACTATGTAGAACGTTAGGTACAATTGTTTTTGTGTTTTTGAGCTACACTAAAATTTATCGATGGAGCAAGAATTTGGTTAAGGTTCGTCTTATGTCCTAAACTGTGATTGTATTCAAGTGATAACGTTGTTTCTCGGTTGTGGGTTCCCTAACTATGTAGAACGTTAGGTACAATTGTTTTTGTGTTTTTGAGCTACACTAAAAAAAGCATAAAAAGATAGATGAATGCAGACTGATAAAGAGTTAAAAACATCAAAATAAGCTCTGCATTTGATTGATTATGTCTAATTATAGTGTACAAACTGAGTATTTATATGCAAAAATTATCTCTTTTAGCGAAACGATGTTGCCTACAGTTTCCAGTCTCTACTCGGCTAATTTTGCGGGGTAATGTCTAAGTTTTCCTTGATGAAGGGGTTGTGACGTCCTATGTCCGGCTTTGAGTCTCGTCGTTTACAATATGATACGTTGACATAGTCTTTGGTGCACAACTCCACTATAAACATGTGTTCTCTCTCATTCTCTTTGCGGTTAATGATGCTACCAACATGGAACATGAGTTTTGTGCATCATTGTTCAATTTCACTTAGTACTTAGTTTTGACTCATTTCGTGGTGTTTACGACCCACGTACTTTGTTAATGGTCTTGAGAAAAAAATCAATTTCCTTCGTTCGTTGTCCTAACATCCTCCTAACCTTCAATCGACTGTTTGATCTCTTCACCTAAAATTCAATCTATCTTTTGATTTTAAAAGTTTATTTTTCAAGGTGAGAGAAGATTTAATGTTTACATTATAACATTTATTAACATAACTAGGACATGCATGTTGGTAAAGAAATATCGAATACAATTAAAAATATGATAAAAGTCTTATAAAATGGATAAAGGAAAAAAAAAAAAACTCAAGAATTAATGTTCTATATATAAGAATGAAGATCTGGTCAAAAAAAAATTAAAATGAAGATAATATATAGAATAAGAGGAGTGTTATTTGAACAATCAATTTGATGACAAATAAATAATACGAGTATGAGAGAGAAAGTTGTTGCAAAAATTGTCAATAAATGAATGTTCAAATATCATTTATCATAAAACAACAGCAAGATAGTATAAAGAATGAAGTATTATTTTGCCTTGAAAAGTTAAACAACCGTTATTGAATCTGGACAGTTATAAATTATCGCCCCCCTAGTCCGCTGTGGGAGTTGCAGGTTTGTCTGAGGATGGAAGTGATCACCTTCATTCCGTAGAATAGATGTTAATAAATAAATCGTACTTATTTCCTAATACTGATTTCACCCCTGGTCACTGTGGAGTTCTGTCGTCATTGAGTTCATCAATAGAATTTTAAATTCTTTAAAACAATTCATCTTTTAAGTGGAGCAAACAATTCTTTTTGAGCTGGATGATTTGATTTTCGTACATGTTTTTAACTTGATATATGCATTTAAAAAAGCTTCATATATAGAATTGCTTTTATAAATTTTAATTATTTTTGTATCTTTTCAGAAAATTAGTAATTACTCCATATATTATTGTATTATTAAAAAAAACTTCATATATGGAGTATTTATGCATCTTCTCGCAAAATTAGTTGGTAGATTAATTTTTCTTCATTGTTTGTTGGAATTTGAATCTAGAACATTCAATTGCTTATATATATTAGTTTAAATCAGTTGAATTACTTAACCTTTCTATATTGTAAATTATCGTTAAGTAGTCTAATGACCATAAATTCATCCTTAAGACAAATAAATAGAGAATTTAAATTTAAATCGAGTTCGGTATATATAATACAATGTCCATACCAACTAAATTATCTTCATGGTGACGTTTTATTTATGTTCAGACTAGCAGAAATATATATATATATATATATATATATATATATATATATATATATAAAGTTAGTTTTTGAGTTCTCTATAATTATAGTGTGTATTTAAATCGTAAAAAATTGAGTTGATAAGGGTACATTCGTAAAAAAAAGTGTGACCAAAACCTAAACAATTGGAGTGAACTTTGAAGAATAACCTTCATATAATGGTAGGATTAGGCATGGCAATGGGGGGGGGGGGGTTTACCTTCCCCGTCCCCATATCCGATTCTCATATATTTATCCGTTACCCTATCCATATCAAACGGGGATGAGAAATTGAATCTCATCCCCGTCCCCGACGGATTTGGGTATTCCCACCCATCCCCATTCCCGTATCGAATAATTTTTTTTAATAAAAAATAGAAGTTTTTTTGCATCCTCAAGAGCAACGTTGTAAAACATTATCCAGCAATATGCTCACTTTAACATTTGATAAATGAAATGATTTAGTTGATCCTTTAAATATCAATGATAGTTTTTATTAACATGACAATTATCAAACAAAATAACATGACATATCAACATAAAATAATTTTTTACATTTGGGACAGGTATGGGTATGGGTTCAGGGTGGGAACCTATATACCCGTTACCCGTCCCATACCCGTGTTTTAAAATCGGAAAAAATCCATACCCATATCCAAATCCAATCAAATTGAGTTTGGTTTGGACGGATAACCGCGAGTATGAGTTTTGTTGCCATGCCTAGTAAGGATTTCCCATTAAATTTTGACACACGAAAATATTCCAACTCAATAATTTTTTTAGCAAATTCAATAATTAGTTTTTTTAAGTAAACAAACGTATCACATATCGTTATAAATAGCTTGCACAACTCAATTGGACATCAACTCAAACAAGCCATGAATATTGAAGCTAGTTGCCCTGGCTAACTCATAAAAAACTACATTGACTTGTCTTGTAGAGAACTCAACGAGTTCAGACCATAAAAAAAAAAAAAAGATAAATAATGAATTGTCTAACAATTAAACCAAAATAAGATAATTCGGGAATAAGTTTATTGAAATTATTCATTTTAGCTTGTTCAAAAAAGTTTATTATCAATCACTCATTTAGCACCGATATCAAGTTTAAAGGTGACCATTTTTGAAGGAAGTTTAAAGATGACATTAACAAGCCACATTTCAGCAATTCAATTTACAGCATAACTATTTATACGCCACCTTCTTTAAAGGATTAAGACAAAAAAAATGAGATATACGACTTCTTTTGAGTTAACTTTTATCTTAAAATGGTTATCTAATATATATGGATCTCTAAAAAATGGTTTAAAGATGAACCCTTGCTTTTTTCAAAAAATTGAACTTAATTGAACAATTGTTTGAAAATTTTACTCATAACAATTTTGAAAGTTTTTTTTTTTTTGAAGGAAACAATTTTGAAAGTTAAAATTTAGTGTAAATTTATAGGGTCTGTATCGTGTATGGACATTTAAAAAATAACGGTACCATAATTTTCGGTAAAAAATGAACCCCATAACAATAAAAGTTGAAACAACAAGTATTGTTTAAAAAAATGTGATGGTAGTTTCTTTTAATGGATATGCTACTTCGTCCTAAATAGTAAATATACAATCTTGTTGTCGAAATTACAGTAGTTAATTTTTTTTTTTTTATAAATTAAAAAGGTTAATAGTGATATTAAATTTGTCGAGAATTAATATTATTTTTAAAAGTTTATCCTTCAAGAGATAGAATCAGTTAATGTGATCATTATAGTATTGTTGTTTGCAGAAAAAATGTAAAAATAATTATGGGCATCTTTGTAAAAAAAATTAGCATGTTTACTATTTTTTTGATTCATTAATGAAGTAAAAATAATTAATGCATTTAAATTTTTGGAACATGGTCATGTAAAAAGGCGGAAGAAAATATCTTAAGAAGATTCTATATTTTTTGTGTTTACTTGATTCTCAAAGAAAATAGGTTCGGATAATTTGGGATTCTGTCAAGGTAAGATATTTAAGAACAAGGATAATATTATTACAAATAAATTAAAAATAGTACAGATTTAGGTGCTCAAATCTATAATAATGTTTGACTTAGATAATTAAGATCTTACTATATTTAACTTTAGAAGGAATGCTATCAACACTCTCTTTTGAACACTCTCTCTAGCATTCACTCTTTTATTGGATGAAATCAATATATGTCCCACCACTTTATATAAGTTTCATTTTCAAAGTGTAGGTTCTACATGAATTTCATCCAATAAAAGAGTGAGTGCTAGAGAGAATTAATGCTCAAAAGAGAGTGTTGTTAGCATTCATCTAACTTTAGATATGGTCGAATCTAGCTAACCTTCGGAATGCATCCTCAATTAACATGTTTTATGGAAGATTTTGTTGACATTAATTGTAAGGGCACTTCTACGATGCAGTCAAAAAACTGAGTTTTTTGAAACATTTATTTTCTTTAGTCAATTTGATAACTGTTGATGCCATGTCAGTTAGTGTACTGCTGATAAACCATTTTAAGTCTAAACTTTTCCTTATTACAAATCGGTCCTCATAGAAAGCATTAATTACTTTTGATTTATTAACTTATTTTATTAATTAATTATGTAGAAACTCTTTAATCATTTTTAAATTACAATTTCACTTTCCTCTTTCCTCGTCTCCATCTTCCTCGTCCTTCTTCATACAAACATGAATTCAAACAAAAGTGAAAATTCAATTTCGTTCGTGTTCGTTTTCATTCGTGTTCTTCATATCTTCCAATTCATATGCGGAACGAAAAATCACCAACCTATATTCATCTTCCAATCTCAAATAACGGTGTTCTTGATTTTCATTTAAGGTACTGAACTTTGTTAGTGATTTTTCGACCTCAATTCATCTTCCTCAAATTTCAACCTCAATTCATCTTCTTATTCATTTAAGATTAGGGATTTTCATGGAGTTCGCCCTGATTTAGGATTTTCATTGTCTTCCAAAATAAAATACTAATAAAAATGTTTAATTTCGATTTAATCAGGTGCGCAATTGCAATAAGTAAAAATCTAATGACACACATCATGGGTAAATCTGCAAAACACCATATAATTTGACGTGTAATGGATTAAATACGATCAATAATTGACCATATGGTTAACTTAACCAAAAAAATCATTTTCATGATTTCACCATAAAATTTTTCTAATTGTAATCTTATCGTACTCATGATATTATTCTTAACCGTTGCGCACATATGATACTGATTTAAATTATTTTTTAAAAAAGTGATGGAATTAAAATGAAAGTAATTATTGTCCACTGAAATCTGGTTTTCCAATATGAACTAAAAAACCAACTTTAATTTCCATTCCGGTCCCAGCATTCCCTCACTGCCGTGGACACTTTTTTATATCACATTGCCTTACCCTATTTATTTTCTCCTTCTCTCTTTCTAATATAACTCATCCTTTGGGTTCCAAACAAACCCCTTCATCAAGCTCTTTCTACCGTAATTCTCTATATATATTACTATCCACCCTTCCCTCAGCTTTTATTTACTGTTCTCATATCCAACCTAGCTTATAAATATACACAAACCAAGTAGAGGTTTGGAAATAAAGAGAGAGAGAGAGACCTTTCTCTTCAACTTTGGTATCCCTTGCAAGATATTTAATTATCTTATCTATCTATCTTCATCTCCTTCTTCTTCGTCTCTCTTACATCTTTGTTTTTGTAAAAGAATCTTCCTTGTAGAGACATGTCTAGCTGCAGCATCGATGTTGCACCTGCAGCTGCAGAGCAACTTTGCTACATCCCTTGCAACTTTTGCAATATTGTTCTTGCGGTATATATATATATATATATATCTTTCATTTCAAAAACTCCTTATAGTTTACTTGGATCTGATTTTTCACCTCTTGCATGCTACATATATATCTTATAAATTTATCTTCTTTTTATTTTAATTGCAAGAAGGTATGCACAAACGCACGCATATGTTTTGTATATGTTGTGTACATATCCAAGTATAAAGGAATTCATTCAGATCCTGAAAAGGAAAGCATGTTGTGTTTGTGTGTGTATGTGTTTGTACTTTTGATGTATTACTAAATACTAATATATATATATATATATATATATATATATATATATATATATATATATATATATATATATATATTTTAATTCTCTCTTTCTGGGCTTGTTAGTTTTTTTCTTAGAGTCAAGTCTCAATCTCCCTGGACTTTTCTTTTACAGTCAAAGAAAAAGTCATACCCTCTCATCAAGGTTATCAAACACACACTCACATGGTTTTTACCCTTTCTCTTTCTCTTTCTTTCAAGCTAAACAAGGCATATAGAGAAAGGGAGGACAAAGTGAAGGTGTGGCTGATTGTACTTGCCACTGAGCTTGCTAGTTTTGATGATAAACATAATGGAGATGTCTTCTTCATAACGCCAAAAACAAATCACTAAATGATAAAATTAAAACACTGTTGATATGACAACTCCTCTCTTCTTCTCTATACCCTTTATTTTCTACCTCTTGGCTACTATATGACCTAATTAATTATCTCTTGTTTAAACTTAAACATACAAGGAATAATAAAACCCTTCATCATAGCACCTTTTTTCTAAAAAGAAATCCTCATTTCTTAAATTCTTATTATCATTTTTCATTTTTCAAGATCAGGTCCCATAACAAGTGTGAAATGTGATGTTTTTTATGGGTTTCAAATATTTGTGTACTTGTTTTAAGTGAGAAACCCTTGATTTTTTTTATTTTATTTTTTGTGTGTGTCTAGAGTATGCATGTATGTAATTGAATTTGAAATATTGGGAAATAATTAATGAAGCTAGTTAGTAATTAATCAAAGGTTGATTTGACTTGATGCAGGTGAGTGTTCCATGCAGTAGCTTGTTTGACATAGTGACCGTTCGATGTGGTCACTGCACAAATCTATGGTCAGTAAACATGGCCGCCGCGTTTCAGTCACTGTCATGGCAAGATGTTCAGGTGAATTACAGTTATATATACATGAACTAATTAAACACACATATTAATACTAATAACTTTTTGTAAATAAAATAGATCTATCCTAGCTAGGCTTCTTTGATTTCTGGATCCTAACCTAGCTAGGGTTTCTGGAAAATTATTCTTTTTTGAGAAAATCGAAGTATCTTGGTTTGGCTTTGGGGAGCTACACAAGCTAGTTAGTTAGGATTTTGAACTTCAAAGCATTTTTGTCTGTCATTTCATTTCTACCTGATGAGCTAGCCCTAGCTAGTTAGGCAGTAGCTGCATACACCGCCTGTAAGTAAGCCGCCATAAAAACACAAACCTATTTTCCTTTTTCATAGACTCGTCAGAAACTGTCCTAACCCACCAAGCCAAACCATACTGAAAATGTTTTGCTTATAAAGACTTTTAACTTTGCTTTGGGTATTACCTTCAGAACTGATTTGATTTGATTTGATGTGTAAGAAAAGTTCATATATCTAGGTTTAATGATTTCTTTTCAACATGTCCTCATCCAGCCAAACACCCCCTAGACCTAGTTAGCGAGTTGAGAGATTATATTAATTAATTAGTTTTAGAAAAAATTATTTATTATATTCATTGAATAACTTATATATTTTGTATATTAAAGGCTAGATACATAATTTATTAAATGAATTTAAAAAATAATTTTTTGTTTATTATATATCTCTGGTGTAGATCCCTAAGCTCTTCATTCATACCAACAACTGTCAATTGGGCTAGGTTTTATGTACTTGAATTCAGATTATTAGTTGTTGTATTCATGTCATACTATGCTCAGTGATTTTAAAGCTGCTTTCATTTCATTTCTATCTCTGTACAAAGCATTGATGAATAAAGCTAAGTTGAAGAAACTAGCTCATCCTAGTATTTCTAACTTAACAAGAAAGAACTGTTTGTTTGTATATATATTGTGTTGATGCTTCTTCCTTGGTGGTACTAATTTACTTTATTGTTTCATTGATTTTCTTCAGGCACCTAGCCACTGCATGAATCCAGAGTATAGGATTCGAACTAGCTCCACTCCCAAATGCAACGATAGGATTGCAATGCGTTCTGCACCAACCACCCATGTTACTGAGGAAAGGGTTGTTAACCGCCGTGAGTTTACTATATAAATTAATAACTCTCTTCTTTCCTTTTTTTCCTATCTATTTAAATATAAAATAACTAATGGTACTAGATTATTAGATGATGATTAAGTACTTAATCAAACTCATCAAAGCCACATAGTATATCATAGCCACGTAGTTTTTCTTTCTTTCTTTTTTCTAAATTAAGAATTGTCCTTAATGAACATAGAAATACTACTATATATATATTGTATTAATGATCTCATGAGTTGTTATTTTCTATTTCCAGCTCCCGAGAAGAGGCAACGTGTCCCTTCTGCTTATAATCAGTTCATCAAGTAAATACTAAAACATTATACTTAATTTTATTACTTGTATATATAGTTGATTTAATTGACAACATAAAATTAAGGAGAAAGCATGATCTTAATAATCTGTATTTATACAGGGAAGAGATTCAGAGGATCAAGGCTAATAATCCTGATATTAGTCACAGAGAAGCTTTTAGTACAGCTGCAAAGAACGTGCGTAAAATTCAAATTAAATTCATTCAACTAATCAATTACTTTATCCAATATATATATATATATATATATATATATATATATATATATATTAATTTATTAACTGAAATTATTTCCTTAATTTTTTTAGTGGGCGCATTTTCCTCATATTCATTTTGGGCTGATGTTGGAGAGCAACAATCAAGCTAAGATAGAGAATGTAAGTATTATTTTTCCATCATTTATATTTTACATCTTAATCTAATGAGATGATAATAATTTGATTATTTTTATTATTTTCAGGTCTCTGAGAAGCGTTTGATGTCTAGGTCTGCGCTAATGAACAAATGAAAGCTATGTTGTTCATATTATGTTAACTAGGATTGCATCAATTTCAATTAAGTGTGTCATGTTAATATTGTCCTGACTTTTCATAAGTTTTAAGGACAATTAATTGACTCTTTTTATTTGTGTTTTTCTTTGTTAGAGCAGTTTGTCACTGCTTACTACTTGTTTAATGAATGCTTTACTTAATATGAAGCAAGAATGCTACTTTCCCTTGTCATCCTTATCAATTTCTATCTTTAATATATAGATGATGATAACCAAATTTGGCTAGTGTATTATGTTAATCATCCACTGTTATGAAGGGTTTGTCTTTTTTTTTTCCTCTTCTATATAAGAACATTTTTTTTATCAAAGAAGTATAAGTAAAACTCCATTCGGTTATAAAATAATAAATAAACAACAAACATCATATAGCCAACCTAAATAAAATGCAATAAATAAACCAGATAACTATCTAACGAGTACACACTATATATTCAAGATTGACAACACATTTAATAAATCGTACTTTCTGATGATTCTGTACGAGCTTATGAGAAGAAAACTCTACTTTTGAAGATTATGATAAGCATTATGAAGATTAAACATTATTGTTGTTTTTATATAGTTTATTCCACTTTAGAATGCATTTAATAATTTTTGGATACTTTTATTTTCATTATCGGGCGAAATTTTATTTATGATTTTTAATCAATATTTTGTTTTAATTTTTTTTAAAATCAATACATGATAGCAAAATTTATGATTTATAAAATTTTGAATTTAATATTGAATTCATCTTTTAAAGTTAAGTTTAATGTATTAGTTATTGTATAATTTTCCTCAAATTTTTTACTATATATTTTGGTTTTATTGCCTTTTTTTGTAATGGATTGGAGATATTTTGATGACTCGTCAAACGTTGTATTGAGACCTGAAATAATATAGGTTATTTTGATGGCAATTTTGGTTTCATTTTGATGGCAATTTTTTAGTATATAGCTTATTTGATCTTATCTCTCTCGTTTTGGTCACCAAACTAGCCGTGATATATAAAAAAGGGAAATGCTAACCGGTGCCCCCGGAGCACTGGTTAAGGATGTGAAAAAGGAAATTATATAATAGTTAATGCATTGAAATAATGTAATTAATTGATAATAAAGTCAAAAACAGTTTCCTTTTATGATAATAATTCCCTTTTATGGTATGTTTAACCAATACCCCGGAAGCACCGGTTAAGGACCCTATAAAATTTTTTATCAGTATAAAACAAAGGTTCTAATACTAGAAGTTTCCCTTACAAAGGTTCTAACCATATGTTTATTATATGTATTTTATATTCAAAGATGTTACCTCCTTCAGTCCTGTATATAAGATTTTTTTTTTTAAAATTGTGGTTTTATTTATAAGAAAATGTCAATACTTTTAAGATATATTTATTGTTTAAAAGATTTTTTTACCTCTTATTTAATGTTGTCTTTATAATATTAACAAGTGTATTTAATGATTCACAACTTTTTATGAGGTATAATTGTAAAAATATTCAAAAAGTTACATTAATTAATGATTCCATTGGTTTTCATGTTTTTTGGTATTTCTTCCATAAAGTAATTAGTACTAGAAGTTTGTTTCCCTTACAATGTGAAATGCTAAGATATGTTTTTAGGACATGATAAGGTATTAAAGACATAAATAATTTTTTGGAAATTGTGCTAATTTATTTTTTAAAAGTTTAAAAACTACTTCACCTTTTCTCAATAAGTACTTATATTATTTATAAAATCTTTAATATGTGTTCTTAGACCATCTTTAATGGGGTGAATTAAAGTGAGTAAACTAAGTTATTTTTTGTACGGTCAAATTGCCATATAGGGTTTAATAAATCCATAGTTGATAGAAATAGTTCTTAATATGATTTTTTTTATAGAGAACTCAATTATTATTTTTTTTATTTGTAATTAGTTTTGATTCAAAATTAATATTAATTTAACTTTTTTGATAAAATGCATAAAAATATCAAGTATTAAAGTTGTAAAAAATATTTCAATAAATTTTACCAAAACAAATTGTAAATAATAGGAGTAATAAATATATAAAATTAAAAAAGATACAAAATACACATTAATAATACATAAAAATTATGCTCGTGAGCTTAGCTCAGTTGGTAGAGATATTGCATATGCAGGGGTTGCGGTTCGAACCGCCCCACATTATAATGTGTGAGCTCTAGCCACTAGGCTACTTGTAGTTTTTATGTTTTTTTTTTGTCAACTAGTCTAGTGGCTAGAGCTCACACATTAATTATAATGTGGAGAAGTGGGGTGTCCGTGGTTCGAACCACGGTCCCTGCTTATGTCATATCCTTACCAAATGAGTTAAGCTCACGAGGATAGTTTTATGTATTATTAATGTGTATTTTGTATCTTTTTAGTTTTATATATTTAGTACTCCTATTATTTACAATTTTTTTACGTATATATTTTTTTTGAAGAAGATAAATTAGCCCACCTAAATTGGTACTAGAAGAATTGAATTTGAGACTTCGATGAGGAGCACACTCACATGTCTCAAGCCAGTACCACCAGACCATCCCAAATGGGTTAAAATAATATTAAATTAATGATATAATATAATAAATTTAATGCTTGTGATTTTTTTATCAATGATTTCAATGCTTGAGTTTTTTTTAGGCTGATTCTATATTTGATGCACACTAAGTTTTTGTTTACCCTTTGTCATGTCATGTTTACCACAATGCAAGTTTTCTATAGGTTCTTATGATCTATAAAAAAAAAATTGGCCATAATATATCATGCACTAAATTTGCTCTTAGGGCACGTATTAGTATGATCTTAGAAAATTTAAGAGGAGCAAAGGTAGCTTAAAGAATTATTACCCAAAATTTTATTGTAGATATTTCTTTTCTTTTATTGTTTACATCTTATATTCAACACCAGGTTTATTTGTAGTACAAAAGGGAGTAAAAAAATGACTTTTTTTGGTTTTAAAAAAAAATATACATCTATAGGAAGATTTGTCCTTTATAAAGCAGACTCGTAATATATATATATATATATATATATATATATATATATATATATATATATATATATAAAATAAAAATAAAAAAACTCCAACTCATAAATCAACAAAGGCCTTTTCAAAAAGGAATTTTTGGACCACATTTTGCCATCATGGATCCCCTCTCTTTGTTGGAATCTCCATGAAAGCACTAAATTGAAGTTGGCACTTTTGCAGGTTGTTTCAAAAAATTGGTAAGAACTTTTGTTTTTAATGCTATGTTATTTCTCAAGGTTGACTGAACTCATCATTTCATATGCAGGTTGGATGTTCATGATTGACAATTTTGATCAGTACGGCTATAGAAATGAATTGAAAGGAGTGGAACTTACTTCAACTTGAGCTTGACACTAATCATTTTATTTACTATAAACTTAACAAGAAAATATAATTTAACTCGTTAGCTCGAATCACTTGAATCAAAGATATATATAATTTGAGTTAACAACCTCCTAGTGAAAAAAAAATATAGTAAAGTTCATAACATTTGCACTGTATGACTCTTTATCCATTATCATGATCGCTCGAGGATCTATTACTCTTTGATACCCCTAGTTCTTTGAGACATATTTGAGGAGGAGTACATTTAAGATTTTAAGTTAACACCACCAAACCAATTCAATTGAGTTTCTATAATTATAATATTATTTACAAAAATTTGCATGTTACTAAATATATGTCCAAACAAATTTTAAGATGCATTTATTAAACTTTCAAAGAAAACAAGCTCAAGTCCAAAAATAAACAATAACAATTTGTTAGATTTGGAATTTGAAATTTATGATCGGTTTTTCCACTTAGGCATCATAAAGTTTAAATTAGACTATCGTATTTTCAGCCCTAACTACAAAATCATTTTGGCATTAAGAAAAGAGAATATTTTATATTTTGCATGCTTCTATGCTGATTATTTTAATTCCTTATATTATTATGTTCATGAATTCTTTCTTCTGACTTACAGAATCTGAAACGTCAAAATCAAGTCTGTTATGCATTGATTTCAATTTTCTTTATGAATGTCATTTCATCAATCTCTGACTTTCCAAACATCCAACCACGGAAACTGTACATCAGTAGTAGCAGAGAAGCTCAGCCCCCTTCTATTTCGCACTCACTCTCCCACGCCTTCAAGTTAAGGTCATAAATGCTAACTTGTGCCTTAATGACTTAAAAATAGAAATAATGTATTGGAATGCGTGAATTAAATTTAATGTTTAATGTTTTTATGAATTGGATGCACAAAATTTTAGAAAATGTTTTTATTTTTTACTTCCTCCGTCCCTAATTATAAGACCCTTTTGAGAATTTTTTTTGTCCATTTTTATAAGACTCATTTGTTATTTCCAACTACATTAATTAATTCTTTACATACATGCCCCTATTTATTATACATCTTTTTCTTCAATCAACAATAAATAACATGTTGAAAACATAAACTAACCTTCTTTCTTAAAGGATAAAATTGTAAAAACAATAGTGATTACAAACAACTTTAATACAAATATTCACTATCTTAATTTCCGTGATTTTGGCAAAAGGGTCTTATATATAGGGACGGAGGGAGTAACATGTATCCTAAGGGCACAAGTTAACATTATTGTTAATAATACTAACATCCATCGTTTTCTTCAACATATTGCTTCGTATCTTCTTTATCAACTTAGCGATAAATGCATCACAATCCATCTTACTTTCAATTCTCATTTATTATATCAAATCGTACCTTTCTTTTTTTGTTGAAGGAATATCAAATCCTACCTATATCCTCCAACAACTTTGCAAGGGTATTGTTATTTATTTTAATTATTTATCTCAATAAATAGTTGCTCTATTTGAAATTCTTAAAATTTGTCTTAGAGCATATGTGAGCATGAGCCTTTAATACTTATACTCACTCACTTTATGTAATAAAAAAAAAAGCTTAGATGCACTTGAAAAAAAAACAAAGTTTTGGTCCCCTTAATTTAAAAAACGGTTTATGGTCTCCTTATTTTATTTTATTTTTCAAATTGTTTGCTCTTCATATCATTTGAGTCATTTTTATTAACATGGATATTGAGTGAAAAAATAAACGTTATCACACCATAATAAACATGTCTCATCATCAAAAGTGAATCCTAAATGAAATGAGAAACCAATTTTTTTCTTTTTTAAAAAATAAGACCCCCCCCCCCCAAAAAAAAAAAAAAAAAAAAAAACGACTTTTAAAGTAGGAGGATCAAGACTTCATACTTTTAAAATAGAAAGACCAAAAATTGCATTTAAACAAAAAAAATGAAACTAAATCACACATATCAAAGAAACAAATTCAAACTCAAAAGTGGATGAATGAGACGAGGCTCTTTCAACTAAACAAATGTTCTAGATTCAAATTATTTAAAAAGCCCCTTAACTAATGTTCAATATTCCATCAAAAAAAGAAACTAACTTCCAACATTTATGTGACCTACTATCCAATAATTAGGTTTGTCATGATAGGGTTGAATGTTATGTGGCTTGCTTGCGTTTAGAGTTTGGACTATGTGGAAAGAATGTAATAATATCTTATCTTATTTCAATAAAGGAAAGTATTGATTGTAAGATGATTGAAGAGATTAGGTATTATCATGGTGGTGGCTTAAATCCAAAAGTAAGACTCTTAATTGAGAGTGTGATTAATGGGGATGCTTAAGTGGTGCTAAGCTATATTTTTCGGTGGTTTCTCTTTGCACGCCTTGTGCGGGTTGAATCACCGTTGTTTATATTAGTATCTCATTTTGATTTGTTCAAAAAAATCTCTCTTTGTTGTTGTTTTGGTCGGGTTATTTCAATTGGAATTAGGAGTAGTTTTATGTCATCGTTGGTTAGCATTTATGGCGCTACATTTATTTGATATAGTTGTAAGTTGTAACTCTTGTACATATTTTTTGGGCATATTTTGTGCTTGAAAATTTTGGTAATAATTTAATTTTGGATTTTTAAACAATGAAAATTAATGCTAAATTACAGGGACAATCTTTTGGGGACTTTTTTTGTTTGAGAATATGACATTTATTATGGAACGGATGAAGAAACATAGAAAAATTGAGGAGTCTCAACTCTCAAGAAGCGGATGAATTTATAGTACATTTTTTTTTAATTTTTTTTAGGCGTCTCAAGAAGAAGCAGACTGGTGCGCATAAATTTTAGTTCCTTCAACAAGAAAATTTGTTTTGGAAATCTTAAAATTTGAGTTTCAATTCATAAGTATAAATATTTATTATAGTTGGTAAGGATAAAAGTGATACTTCATATGGCTTGTGGGGTATGAGGTCTAATTTAGTGGGTATAAGGGGAGATTGTTAAGCTCACAAATGTACCAGTAATTGATATCTAGAAGGTCCAATAGGCCCAAGTTATGGTAGAGATTCAAAAAGTCCAATTGGTCAAAGTGAAGCAAAGAATAGAATGCAAGTTTCAATACCAATAAATAGCATGGTGTGGTTACCAAAAGAAAGTTGGGATTGTTTCATTTGAAGTTTAACTTGATATTTTAATTAGTGAATTTTAAGTCAAATATTGTTTTGGAGGGGGAGGTAATAGTCTTACTCGAGGCTTTTCACTTTGCTGATGCGAACAGATGAGATCGAGTTGTGTTCGAGTCCGACTCATCTACTTTAGAGCAAGCTCTATCGTCTTCAGGCCATGGTGATTCAGATTTATATGCTATTGTTTCTAGTATTATTTATCAATTATCTTTACATTCCAACTTCAAAGTGAAGAATGTTAGGCGACAAGCAAACATGATTGCTTATAGTAACTAGGGCGACATTTTCTTGGGCTAATCACCGTATTTTTTATTCTTATCTTTTTTGTATTGAACATTGGTTGATTAATGATAATAGTTAACTTGCTTCGGTAAAAAAAAAAAAGTCAAATATTGTTTAAAACAGTTTAATTGAATGAGAATTCTTAGTTTTGAATTTTTTTTAAATATGTTTTAGATTAGAAAACATATTTTACAAAAGAAAATATTGTTAGTTTAGAAATATATTTCTAAGCTAATAATTTTTAGAAACATATTAAATATGTTTTCTAAACTAACATTTGTCTCATTTAATTTTGTACGACAACTTATTTTATCGAACGATAGTTTGAAAATAATTGCACTTACATGAATAAGGTGAAGTTAGTTACATTGTGCTTTGTGCATGTACTTTGGTCCACCAAATATTGCTAATTTTTTGTTTATATTTGATTCCATATAGGTATACATTTACTCTATTATTTTGTTCTCATTATTATTCTAGTCAATTGCAATCTAATTGAACCCTAATAAAATCCTTCCTCATTGTTCTCCCTTTCACATATTTTCTTTGATTCCCCAATTATCTATGTATTATTACTTCTAACAAAATCAAGACATTCCAATATACCCTTACCACCTTGTACAACTAAACCTAAAATTTCCACCATGCTTTACAACCATTTAAAAAAATGAACCCTACGAGACAAGATAATGCTCTTTGAAAGCATATCCCAATAGCAAAAACATGATGAGCAAAGCAAGGAAAGGTTGGACCCATTTCATGCAAATTGATGATCTTTAGTGGGGTACAAAGGAATTGCAAGTTAGCTAAAGGGGTTATGGGGGAGATGATTGAGTGGTAGTAACACGTGATTCCTATGGGGTATGGCATCCCGTTCCTATCGCAGTGTTGCTCAATCTTTATTCAAAATGCTTAACTTTGTGATACACAAAGTAACACGTGGTGTCTCAATCTTTATTCCAACCTGTGTTGTCTGTAAGGACCACATAAATTCACCGTATCATTCCGTCCTCTTCTTGAAATTGTCTGTCACTTTGAGACTTGGCATCACCATCACCTGATCAACATGGAAGCCGGAATGTGATTTCATTGTTTTGCTAAAGAGAGCCGATTAGTGTTCATCGATGATAAATATCAACACATCAACATCAAAAAAACGTTCTATTTCTTTTCTCAGAAGTTATAATTAGACTTGATTAGGAAATATGAGATGGAAAGTACTTTGGAGTGGACCTAAAGACAATAGCCGGAGTTGATCACGTGCGGTGGAAGACAATGTTGTTCCACTGTGTGGGGCGGTGCATTTGCAATTACTCTAACACTCAAGTTAGCGAGAGTTTTTAGAAGTCAACTGTTTAAAATAAATTGAGAATGTACATTTTAGCATGGGTCGGAGACCTTTTGTGGATGCCATGTAAGAAACTTTTGGTTTTGTGATAGTTATTTTGTTGCAACATTTCCGACGTATTTTACGAATCGTCGTCGGATTACTCTAAAGGGTTGTGATTTGATCACATGGATTTATCTAGTGCATCGTCGAACAATACAACGTTGCTGACTTAGTTTGATCATGAATCCTTCGTGACTTGGGCCAAGTCCAAGGCCCAGTCTAAACCAAAAAAAGTATTGAAAAAATAAAACATTTACTTTGAGTTTTTCAAAAATCAAATTTTCCAAAAATAAAACATGAATCTGGATTTTAAAATCCGGATTACACAGGCAATTTTGAAAAATTTACAGGGCACGCTAGAAATGTATAGGGTGGGAAAAGTAATACTCTTACTTTATTATAATAATGACTATGTCTAATGTGTATAGTTAAATTGTATATATACCATTTGATTTATGGATGATGCAAGACATGTCTCACTTTTTTTAAGATGATGTCTCACTTATGAATCATATAATTAGCCTATATTTTAACTCTACATTTAATCGGCTTAATGGGTGCTAGTATTGACACTCCCGTTTTCGATACTACATCTAGGGATGGCGAAAAAATCCACATCCGCGTAAAATCCGCAACAAACACGAAGCAAATACCTTAATGAATATCCAAAGATAAAATAAGTGGATATTTCAATTATCCACTATTTAATGGATGCAGATGCAGATTTGATGGTATTTCCACCTGCGGATATCCATACTCGTTATTAAATTAAGTAAATTACGTAATTAAACTTATCACTGGGAATTTATTGAATTAAGAAGCTTTGTTTTTGTTAAATATGAACTTTATTTATGTTTTCTTTAAGAAAGGAACTTTGGTTCTATTAAATGTAATGAACTCTATTTATGTTTGTGTTAAATCAAAGAACTTAGTTTTTGTTAAATGTGATGAACATTATTCATGTTTTTGTTTAGTCAAGTAACTTTTTGTTTTTGTTAAATGTGATTAAACTTTTTTGTTAGAAATAAAATGTATGGATATTAGTATGTATGTATATTGTTATTATAATGTATGATTGTTATTATATTTTTGTAAAAAAAAGAAAATAAATGTGATAAGCTTTGTTGTTAAATTTTATGTAATTATAAAAAAAAATTAACAAAAATATTTTTTTTAAAATGTTATCCATGAATATATGTTCTTCTGGACCGAGCAAATAACTTAGGCCCAATACAAAAATAAACTCAGCATTTGGTAAATTACTCGCAACACCCCCCCCCCTCCTTGGGGTGTGTGCTCGGAGCAACCGGGACCTGTTCAAACTAAACAATAACGGTCACCATCATGGTTCCCGTAAATCTCTCCTCGGCGGTTACGATTCTCACAAATTCGTAACCGCCGAGCCTTACATGTGTCTTACAACAAACACAATCGTTATGCAAACACACACCTCTATATAAAGGGACTCTCAGCAGTCCTCAAAGTTAAAATCTACTCTCTCTCTCTAAACCCTCATTCTGATCTCATACTGACTTTAACGTCGGAGTGTTTGCAGGTACACACACCCCCACCGTTCCAGTCAACAACTGAGGCTTTCAAGCACCGTACAAAACTGCACCAGTAGTCACCTTCTGATCAGGTACGATCATATGTGTATAACCGTGATACCTAAAAACTGTGGATTACCTGCATAACGGATATCCGCACGGATATGGAGAGGGCACAAATATCATATTTATCCAACGGAATAGATATAAATATCATACTATCCGCACTCATGGATATCCATTTACATCCCTAACTACAACTGTTTTTTAAAAATTTATTTCCGGAATAGCAAAAGTTGTCCAAATGTTAATTTAACAAACGACAAAATGAATAAAAAAAAACACTTCAAATGATAAAATTTTAAGGGAACTAGGTGTAGCAACAAAAACTTGATTGTCAATACCAGCGCCCCACCCTGAATATTGTACCCCTATTACCAAACTTGAGTTAGAAGACTCAAGCACCAACAGAGATGCAATTCATTCCTTAAAATAAATGGACATTGTAATGAAGTCTAATTGATGTCACTAATTCTAAAAAGACATTCACTTATATCATTAATTTACTTCAAAACTATAGTAATAGACGTCGCTATTTCTTTTTAGAAATGGAAGGATTCCAACTTATTTGGTGGGATTGATGTCCATGTTGTGCATTATGTGCGAATGAAATGGGAAAATTCATTTTTGATGACTTAAAATGATCACTAATCAGTCCACAACCTGTCAATCTATCTATGACACCATCATGCACACAACAGCACAAGGTTGATGGCCTAATCTAGCATCCAAATTAAAGTCCAACGTGACTGGTACAAATTACATGTGAATTATTCGTGAATGTCCTTTGGATTGAAAACACGAGGGGAGGGAATAGAAAAATAGGACCAGTAACATGTTCTCATTCAAAATGTTTTTTTTTTTCTTATCACTCACCTTTACCTTAATTCTGAAGAAGAACAAAGCAGTAACATAGTATACAATTACATAACCAACTGAAGCTTTGTTTGGGAGTTTAAAGCAGAATGAAACAGAGAATAAACAGAGAAGGAAAAGGAAGAGTTTCCCCTCACTTTGCATGTCAATTTATTTACTTTTTATTGGACTGAAACACTCCAAAATGGAGGAACTCAAAAAACACAATGTGAAATGATTTTTGAGGGTATTGGAGGATTAGAATAAAAAATTCCTAATCATTTTCTAGCACATAATAATACTATCAAAACAATGAAAATATTGCTCATAAGTATTTTCATCCCCCAATCCTTTCCAAAAACACTCACAAACAAAGTGAATGATTTCTTTCCTTTTTCTTTCCTCCCTTTCCCTTCAAAGTCCTCCCTTATTTTTCCATCTCACTCCCAAACAAAGCCAGAGAGAAGGGATAAGGACAACTGTCACAGGAAAAAAAATCCTACTATCAGTATCGTTGTATGGAGAAACAATAAGAAAATAAACAGGCTTCTGTTATCATTTCTTACGTATGATGTTCCAGCATGTCTTTCAATTGATTGATATTGTAATTAGGATCTTGTATATTTGTACCATTTTCTACATGTCGATCAAGTGAAACAATTAGTCTTCCCTCTTCTCTATTATCAAGTGAAGGAATTGCGAAAATAACTACTTAAATTAACTAATACTAAATCTTGTCATTACATCATAGCTTTCCCCAGTTTGGAGAATGCATCCGCGAATGACATTGTATACAAATAAATTATCTAAGTGAAGCAATTTGTGTGCTCCCTATCATGGCCCTATCATATGCGAAAAATATTTCCATCAAGATCTCCGACTATGATAGAAGAATGCAAAATTGGTGTTGAACATAGCCTTTTTTATATTAGTAACACCTCTTCATCAACAGCCTGAAGCCATTGTTACAGAACCGGAGCATGGCATCTCTGAGCATCAAGCACATTATAGAAGGCTGCACCGAGCCGGAAGTCCGGGTATGTTGATCGAATGATGATCTGGATACTAGCATATGACTCTATAATCAACTAGTCGCTTTCTATTTCTTCCTGGCCTGTTGTTGTCAACGATCCGTTTCCTTGAATGAGAGTTGGTCTTCCCGATCCACGAATACTGTTTGTTGTCCTTTACTTAAGTCAACTCACTTTTCAAGCCACTCCAGGAACTTCTCTATCACGATAAAGAATGCCGCACAAACAGCACATGCAGCGTTTGGACCACCTACAAGCACACAAAAGCATTGAAATCATTAACAAAACTCGTGACGAAAAAAGGCAGAGAACAGGTTAAAATAACGAGCAACTATAACAATTCTCAAGTCTTTTATCTCTTTAAATATCATTTTTCTTTTCATCTTTGCAAATTGCAGCTTCCAATGCATAACTTTCTTCAATGAAGGGACAAGATGAATGAAAGAACAAGTAAAATAAGAATCGCATTTACAGTGCTGATATCCAGCCCTACAACCATGATACTACTGTCAAAGACCCATGAAAACTTGATACAAACACTTATTCTTATTTTCAGCTTTCAACAACAAATTAAATTATTTATTTGAACTGAAAGCAATTTTGAAAAAGGGGTGAACAAAATTATTTTACTAGTGATTTTAACTTGACAGGTTTTCAAGATTAAGTGTTCTACTGCCTTGGATCTCGGGTGAAGGAATAAGGCGCCCCGAAGTGACGAGCAATCACGGTCAAAACTTGGCTCTAAGCGATAGGCTAGCAGTAAGCTTCGTTACAGAGAAGTGATTACCAAGTATGAAACCCAAATCCTAAGACTGAAAATGTCCTTTCTCAATAAAATGTATGCACTAGCATCTTTTTCCCTATTACTTCCAACCGCTGCTGCACGCCTGTGTTTCTGTAGTAAAATTTGGGCTGGCGGATTATGATGGAATGAAGTGAGATGGAGTTCCAATGTTTGAAATATTAAAAAATAAATAGAATAAAATGGAACAAATGAAATTTATTTCATCTCAGTTTTACCAATTTTTTTCTTACCCCAACTCGGGGGAATGAGATAGAATCGTTAATTAATTTATAATTATCAAATTACTAATTACCTATTCTCCCTCTCTCTACCTCCTTCCTATCGCTCTCTCTCCCACTCTCTTCGTGTCATATTAGCGATATGGATAAAAATGAATAAAATAGTTATAATTTATTTTATTCACTTCTCAAAATGTTGTCAAATAGAAGTTGAAGTGGCGCTATAGCACCATTGCATAGCGGAATTTTAATGATCCGCTATTTACTGCAATCTGCGTTCGACAACATTGAATGTCGGTCACCAGCAACTCTGCTCTGTGACGTTGCTGTCGTGCCATTGATCGTGCACTATAAACAACTGTTTATACAAGGATTTATGAATTTTGTAGGATTTTATGATTCCATTGTTTACAATATTCATTCCACTTCCTGATCCTAAGCATAATTTCGATTAGAGTATTAGCCAAATTTTGGTTTTAGTGGCTATCAATCAATCACCCAAGTCCTTACAACCAAAAATGAAGCAATGATTAGGCTAGTCACTTTGGGTCATCCAGCATTGGAATTTTATAAGGATCATTATGCTCTCATTCACAAATGCATAAGAAAGAAAGATAATCCCAATTCTGAGAACCAAACTGATACCTAATCCTTCCTTCCCCTATAGAGTGTATTTGGTTATCTATGTTTACATCCCTTCCCTAACTAATAACAGAGGGTCTATCACCCATCATTTCTTAAATAAAGGAGAACTAAAAACATAATAAGATGACAGAAAGAAAAAAGCGAGAAAGAGGAAATTGAGAACAAGTAGAGTAATAGACTAAACCTTCATCTCCAGTAGAAGACAAGGATTTACCGCCGCCAATTACGTCGCCACTCCTATTTCTCTTCCGTTCCAACTGCCTAGTGCCCTGAGGGGTATGGGCATTGTTCAAGGAGTCAAACATTTGTTGAAGTTATAATAGTATAATTTCCGATACAAAAATTGTTACTTTAGATGCTTAAACAGGGTGAGGTTATGGTGCATAAGGAAATTCTTATGCATCCATTTCCACAGCAAAATAGTTTTGGTTTAATTTTAGGTTTAATTGCATTTTTCACCTCTATCTTTTGCT
Organism: Medicago truncatula; assembly: GCF_003473485.1. NCBI lineage: Eukaryota > Viridiplantae > Streptophyta > Magnoliopsida > Fabales > Fabaceae > Medicago > Medicago truncatula. Next base: position 55,339,202 of record NC_053045.1, on the reverse strand, counting down.
AATTGTGCGATTTTGCACCTTATGTTTTTAAACCAGCGATTTTACACCCCATCTTTTTCCCTCTGATTTGGAGGCCCTCCATGTGTTTTAGTGATGATGTGTTTGATTTTGATGACGTGTCCTCATTTAATGTTTGCCACGTGTGTAAATGTAATTTTAAAAAAATAAAAAATTGATTTTGGAAATTAAAAGAAAATGCAGATCTTGTTAAATTAAAATTAAATAAAATACAAACAAAAACCAATTAAAAAAATAAAATTAAAACAAAAATCAATTAAAAAAATCTAATTATTTATTTTAATTTTTTTCCATTTGGATTTTATTCATAGAATTTTTTTAAAACAAAAAATATCGATTACCGGTTCCGTTCATGGCAGAGCTACTGTCAATTTTTTTCCCTTTTATTTTTGGTCACCAAATTTTTTTTTCCGTTTCTTTTAATTTCCAAAATCAATTTTTTGTTTAATTTTATACAAAACATACTATGATATATACATGGTGCTGGAAACCATTATATTAAAACAGTCTGAATATATTGGTATTTTTAATCCAAATTTTAGTGTCAAGTTGTTAACCTCAACAAGGTAGTGTGTAACAAAAAAAAAACCGTCAACAAGGTAGAGTACTACACAATGATAAAAAACAAAAACTACCATTTTAGCAAATTTTTCATATTTTAATTTCTATAATTATTTTCTTGCATCAACTTTGTCTAATTTAATTGTGTGATTTGAGAGTAATTAAAAAGTAGAACCGAATTGTTGAACTAAATCAAACTAAACAAAAAATTAGTTAGGATTTAGGGATTTAGAGTGATATTTTTTTTGATTTGATTTATGTCACTTTAGTTTCGAGAGCCCGAGAGCCATGTTACACATTCTTGCGAGCCGTTGTCAACTCAGCTTTTAACGTCTAATTTTAACGTTAAGGATTAAAGTGGCTAACACATGTGCACATTCAAGGACTCTAGTTTATATTTGTTTCTCGAGTCAGTGACTAATAGGACAACGAAATGTACATTCGTGGATTAAAATGGTTGTTTCCCCTTAATTTATTTGTTTAAGAGGTATAAATATTCATTCTTCTCATTCTACTTGGGCTTTTTTTGGTAGGTACATGAAATGTCAATAGTCATTAGAAATTCATACACACAAGTGGATGACCCAAGGCTTAACAATTTTGATGTTTTGTTAGTCGAGTTAGAATTTGTGAAACTATTCAGAACTTTTTTAACTAAGGATAAAATGCAGAAGTCTCAAATGGATAATACCAACAAAAAACAGTTTTAAGATTCTCCTTATTTTTCATAAAAATAGTGGGCTCTACTTATGAGAAATAGATGAATATGAAATATTAGTGGGTAATCTCTTATTTGTGTCTTTTTCTCACATAAGCGAATCTAAATTGAAGTCCTGGAGTGTTCAAAAAATAATAATAACGAGAGCTTGAGATTAGAAGATTGGCTTCAAAAGGGTAAAAGAAAAGAACTCTCGCAGTCTTACACAAACAAGACTCTTAAGCGAACAATACATCATAAAAGTAGTGATTTGCCTGAATGGCTCTCTAGCCATACCCGCACACCAATGGCTTTCTAGCCATAACTTCGTGGAACTTCACATCCTAGCATATAAAAACTTTTTGCATCTCTATAATGTACGATTCACTCTAACTCTTACCTCTCGTTCTTGCTCTCATATTGACTTGAGCGTTAGATTGTTCGCAGTTATTCACAACTCGTAGATCAACAACATAAAGATCGTCGAACATTGTTCTCATCATAAATCTTAATAGTTGAATTGCTTTCCATTCTCATTTTTGTTATTTCAAAAAATGATTAAAATAAATTAAATGTTTATAACAAATTAACATATATTTGATACAAATGATTTTAAAACTAGTGAAAAATTTGTGAGTAGTATGTTTCGTTCCTTATAAAAAAAAAACATAGAATCTTTTATTTATTAATGCTCTAAAACCAAAGCAATATTAAGTCTAAAGGAAATCTTTTGCTTATAAAAGAAGTCTAGAGAAAATCTTTTGTGACCACGCGGGACACAATGCTCTTATTGTCAACTTTCATCCAGTCAAATGCAATACATATTGGGACCATACCAGCTCATTACAAAGCTATACATTGAAAAGTCAACAAAGAATCAAACAAAGATTCTATGTATAGCTGTTACAGTGAGCGTTGACATTGACCACTTTCATTAGTTGAGTTTTTTTGGCAATGCTTTCATTACTTAAGTGGAGCGGAGCTTTTCCTTATATGACCAAGGAAGAAGGTTTCTCTTCTCTATAACATAAAATCAAAATTCCAATTTTGCAATATGTGTCGAGCACTGGCTATATGTAATGATCAAAATCAAGAATTTGATACTACACAAAAATATGAAGAAGAAATTAATAGTATTTTAGCAGCCAGACAAAATGACATCAACTTTTTCACATAGTCTAATGGAGGAGTGTCCACAAATCCAAGTGATTCTTTAAGAAGTGGATGGTTACATAAATTCTTTCATTAGCACAAAGATTTCTTTTTTCTTCTTTTGATGGCAGTGTGCTTTTACTCCTAACATGGACATCATTCTAAGTTTGGCCCAGCCAATGTTGTGTTTGTACTAAAGAATATTCTATTCCAATGGCCAATTAAGTCTTGGCAGATATATGTGATACTATTAGATAAGAATCCTTAAGATTTAAAAGCACCCTTTTGACAACATAGTTTACAACTACTTTCCTTTCTAATCATCATTCCTTCCTCCTAATGGTTCTAATTATAATCATTAAATTAAACACTGAAGTTATGCATATCTATCTAACTTCAAAGATTAACCAATACACTGTGGGGTCTACGGTACGCAACTTAAGTTTTGTGTACAGATACACAAATAGTCAAAAATTAAAGTCAAGATGGTAGGATGAATGGACAAAACACTCCAAACGACTGGCTTCAAGGTGAGGCATTTGATTGTTTGTTTTACTGGTTGGATTGTCAGTTGACCGAAGCATGACAGTCGAAGTGAATTTCATAAAAACAAGGTAAGGTTTTCCGAACTACGATAAGAGTGCTAGATCATTATCCGAACTAAGCTTAAATTGTTTACAGATGTTATTTATAGTGTTGGAAAGAATTAGAAGCAAACTAATATTATTGGATCTTAACAAAGAACATTAACAATATAAATCAGTCAGAATCACAATCTCATACCGGACACACTAAAATCTTTATAGTAAAGCTCATCTTAACTTTACCATTTTGAACGGTTGATAAAATTGAATGAGACATCTTGCACCCCCCAAGAGATAAGCTCCTTTGAGAAAATCACTTTATTTTCTTATGTATCATTGTCCTTTTTTCACCTAGATTTAGTTGTATCTTTTGACAAAACTACCATGAAATGAATAGTTTCTTTTGTCATTTTCTCACCCCCCCCCCCCCCCCCCCAAACTATTGATAGTTTCCAAACCAATAATAGAATTTAAGGAAAACTTGACAGCTCACACTTGAAAATATCCAAGATATATTTCTTACCATTAGTTTCACATAATTCCTCTGCAGCTACTATAACTTTATTCTTCATTGATTCATTATTCTGTATCAATGACTCATGTTCACATATTTGTCTGAGCCACATTATTTTCAAGAAAAAGGATGATTGCTAACTACTATGGGGAAAAACCTGAGACAAATGCATAAACAAAAAAGGAAAAAAAATTATGTTAAACTTGACTTGTGTCAAATAATTGCAGCTATACTTTTACAGTTGATAATTCATGTCCATCCAATTTGTACTACATACTGTTAGGTTCAACTCTTGTAGCAATCACTATCATTATTGGGTACTTATTTTGCCTTCTCCACTCACTAAATGACATAAAGAAAAGCTCCACATACTCCTCACTCATAGAGTTGACCCAAAAAATAAAATAAGTTGAAACTTGTAACATTTGTTTTGAACTTTATTTTACAATGTTGTATTCAGAAAGTTCTTTTAAGATATGAATGAATCTTCGAGTCCAATACCGACACTAGTCCTACAGACATCGTGACATGATTAACGTCCAAAATATAGGACATCAGACACATAAATTGGATTCGGATCCACTACCTTTAAGATGGGAAAGTCGCTGTGACATTACAATTTTCATAAGAGTGTATATTATTTCTGAGAGAAGTTCAAGCTAAAAAAAGTTATTATTTATAATTAAACACTGTTATGGGAATCTAATTAAGGTTTATTGATAAATATTCATGCACCTTAACAACATACCATCATGTGAGGGTGGAAAAAAACTTAGGATAAAAGCAACTGATAATCAACTAGACATGAGTGGGGGTGGATGATTAACCTCTACTGTATAAATTCCCTAAAACAGTGTCAAATTCTGCTGAGTTAAACTGATAATCAAGCTTTAAGGGCCCCTTTTTCTTTTCTAAATAGTCATGCTTGACAAAACCTCCTTTGTTTGTGCTCCTAAGTCCATGGACTACACTCACTAAGTGTGTGTGACCATTCATTGGTAGCACATTATCATATAATCCACATTATTACTTTAAAATTTGTTCTAAAGTTTTTCAACTTGTGTAAGCAACAGTTATACTAATGGACTATTTTTCATGAATTATATCAAGCATCCAATTTATGTTAACTGAGTGTAAAAGTACAGAAGATTTCAAGACAGCTTACACGTGTGTGACTGTGTCACTAAATGGTATATCTAATTTCACCCATCCATTTTCTGTCCCCACAAAGCATAATTTTTCTTCTTCATACATTAAGCATATCTATTTCCCATCTCCACAACCCCATCAAATCACATCTATGTTTGTGTATATATATATGTATGACTGCTACAAATATTAGCCACTTTATCACCATAAGTAGAATTTTACTTGTATTAGTCACTTTGTCTTAAAAGCCAACATCTTCAAAATAATTTTAAGCTAGAGTTTTTTCACTAGAATCCCTTTCACTCTATTTATCAAAAGTCATTTACTTCATTCAGAACTTCGGTATAAACACGAATGCTATAAGAAAGTGAAAAAATATGGAAGCTGTTAAGCTAGCATCAAGTGATCCGAGCGAAACAAGAGACGCTTACAAAGTTGCTTACATAATCCATTTCTTGCTTGGAGCTGGTAACTTGCTACCTTGGAATGCATTTATCACAGCAGTTGATTACTTCGCGTACTTATATCCAACTAACCACATTGAAAAGGTTTTCGCGGTGGCTTATATGGTTTCATCTGTGCTTGTACTTCTTGTGATGATGAGTTGGGGAGGTTGGAGTAAAACAACACTGAGGTTGAGAATGAACTTAGGATTTTCAATGTTTGTTATGTCTCTCATGGTAGCTCCTGTCATTGATTGGGCCTCGAGTAGGGACGAGATGAAAGAGAGGCCAAGCGGTGCTTATGGCATGACAGTTGCAGCTGTTGTAATATGTGGTTTAGCAGATGGCTTGGTTGGTGGAAGTTTGATAGGATCAGCAGGAAGGCTTCCAAAACAGTATATGCAAGCTGTTTTTGCTGGAACTGCTTCCTCAGGTAAAATTACAAGACAATTATTATATATGTTCCCTCATAGTTGATCAATTTTACTTTCCTTTTTACATTACTATCGACAACAATGTCGTTAGGTAGGAGCTATAACGCGATATAGCGCCTAGTTAGAAATGTTGTTAAATAGCGGCTATGGCACTGTTGCATAACAGAATTTGAACAAACTTCAATTTTCTGTGATTCGCAATTGACAACACTGATACAAGAGACAGATCTTGTTTTCCTTATTCGAACAAATTCTATGGAATATAAAAAAAACTTTGCCTTAGATGAAGCATACATGAAATAAATAAATTTTAAACCATACCACAATGAGTATTTTATTCTTTGTAGTATATACACAAGCAAGCAATTGGAGGTTAAGAGGGAAAAAGGAAAATAGATTCTAGATCATAGACAGATCCACAGCTACCGTTATGGGGGCATTTGTCTTTTTAATGAAGGATGTGGGCATTTATCTTGGTATATACAATATATTATACTATTATATATCACATATTTGATTCTACACTCCCACTTGAATTTATACATGAGTATTGTTCCTGCAACTTAAAATTTCTAGATCCGTCATTGTAACAAAAAATTTACATGACAATTTATTGTTTGTATATTTAGCATATTCTCTCATGTAAATAATCCTATATATCTAGCAAAACTATGCTAGTAACAACTTACAGCATTTTGAAGCTGTGATAGATCTGATTATTTGAACATTGATTCTATAACACAGCTATTTTCCAAATTGAATTTTAAAGACATACATCGTAAATATTAAAATTGGAATTTAGATAAATTCAAATTACATGAATATTATGAAGCTGAATGAAATCAATTAAATTAAAAGGCTTATTATACAATAAAAAATAATAAAGTATACATACAACGAAGCACAGTAGATTGTTTTTAGAGAAAAACATGTTAGTGCTCATCTTTCCGCTAGTATGTTCAGAGAGATGGTTCAATTGCAACTTTGAAACTGGGTTGCTCTGTCAAACTTTGTTCTCATATTAATAAAAGCCTTTTGTGGTTGACAGGTATTATAATTTCAATCTTGAGGATAATAACCAAAGCATCACTACCTCAAACCCCAAAGGGTCTCAAAATAAGTGCTCACTTGTACTTCATGGTGGCCATAGTTTTCCTCCTATGCTGCATTGTCTTTAGCAACTTGCAGCACAAGTTACCTGTGATGCAGCAGTATCATCAGAGTCTACTTCAGGAGAGTCCCTTATGTTCAGGGACAAAGTTTTGTGCAGTGGCAGGGAAAATTAAGGGACCAGCTTTTGGAATTTTCATAATCTATATAGTAACTCTATCTATTTTCCCAGGATTTATTGCTGAAGATCTTGAATCCAAGGCTCTTAAGGATTGGTATCCTATTATATTGATTACAGTTTATAACTTAGCTGATCTTATGGGAAAATCTTTAACTGCTTTCTATGTTCCACAGTGTATCAAAAGGGCCATTGGGGCTGCCACAGCAAGACTATTATTCTATCCACTTTTTATAGTTTGTCTTCATGGACCAAATTGGTTGAAAACAGAAGTGCCAATGATGGTTCTTACATTTCTGCTTGGATTTACCAATGGATATCTTACTAGTGTTCTTATGATTTTAACTCCTAAGTCAGTGCATTTCTCAGAATCAGAGTTATCTGCTATTGTGATGACCGCGTTCCTCGGATTCGGCTTGGTTGGTGGTTCTGTCCTAGGTTGGTTCTGGATACTGTGAAGGCTTGTTTAGCTCAGGTGCAATAAAATGAGCAGAAGAAAGTAGCATTCATTGTAGCTTAATTTCCTCAAGTAGATTGTTTCTATATTAGTTGTCTAATGTTTTGAGTGCCAAATCATGAGAAGTGTGGACATTGTTAGGAAACTTCTAGGCTTGTAAAATATATATAATGTAATGAATCTATAAACTGGGAATGAAATTTATGATCTTTGTCAATAGAAATAATATACTGTTGGGATAAATGCATACATGTTTTCTATCTAACTGTGGACAATGCCTTATAAAATCATGTGAGCTAACTTAATCTATAGACATTTAAAACCTCTAACTATATAATGGAGTACTGTTAAGAGACACCAAAGAAGTTTGAGAGAGGTCAATGGTACAAATCCAAAAACAACAGTTATATGAAACGGAGGGAGTAATACACCGAGGAAGTAAGATCATCCGCATTGGAGCTCCTTCCTTTTGGTGTTTAAGCGAGTCACACCACTTATCTTATAAAACTTAGCAAAGACCAATTTTGATTCTTGTGACATAAACCCATCCAACAGCTGAGAATAAAATTGTGGGGAAAATTACAGCACCAAATCCGTGTCCAAATAAATTATTATTGTTGTAGTATGACTTAAAATTTGATGGATGGAGAATATTGTTGCTAAAAATATAAAAGATTTGTTTCAAATATATTTTGTGCTCAAAATATATTTATGGACAATAAATATATTTTTGTATCGTATGAAGAACGATTTGATGCAAATATATGCAAATATTCTTTCACTGAAGGAGAAAAAAAAAACGTATCTTCAGTGTGGTATTTGTTCCAAATTTATGAGTTATACTTTTACTATAAATATAGACCTTGTATCAGGCTAAACTTTGAGAGGGAGATAGAGGGGGCTGAAACAAGGGTTTAGAAAGGCAACAACAAAACTAGGGTTTGTATAGAGTTTGTCTCTTCGGAACAAACACTAGGGTTTGTGTTGGGAAACACTATTAGGATTGAGTCTCTTAGTTACGGGAAGAGGCTGGGACTTTGGGTAGAATTAGGCGGGAGACTTATTCTTGTAACCCATTGATTTCTCTTTTGTAACGATACTCATCATATAGTGGATCGGAGGGCTGCTCTCTCCCCCAAACTAGATCAATTTGGACCGAACTGAGTCATTGTTTTCTACTTTTGGCTTGTATTTAATTGTTCCATACACTTTGTTTTGGTTGCTTTATTATCTCTTGCTCCACACATCAAGTTGTTATTGGTGTGATTTCACAACGAATTCGCAACAATTACATTTCGAAACTCATCACACATTAAAGCAAACAGAAATTATGCAATGTAAATAATGTTTGCTCTCTAAATGCGGTATTAGAGTTAAAGTAAAAATCAACAATGATGGATTATCATAAGCTACACCACACAAGAAGGACGACAAAGCTAAAGAAGAAAAATTACAATGGATATCGTAAGTATGCAGCAAGACAACCCTTAGAAAAAACACCCAACAAAAAACCAAAAACACTTAAAGAATACCAAAGCCTAACCAAACAAAAGCTGTAGCAAAAGGCAATCTCTTGGATTTCAACACTACTCGTAGAAAATACAAGATGGAATCTTCAATCTATGCAAGCTCCATTGCCAAGACAAAATCTTGATTTCATCCACCATGTCATCCACCCCCTTGTTACTATCATTGAAGATTCCATCATTTTCATTTCTAATCTTTCATATCACCCATATAGATACATATCAAATCGACCAATAGTTTTTATGTAATTTCTTATTCCGCACTCCAACATTCAAAATGTACAAACAAATTATGTGGAATCAAGACGTTAAAATTGAGCCACATGAACACCTTTTCCCACTCCTTCATCACCACCTCACAATGCAAGAAAATATGAGCAGAAGTTTCCTCACCACCTGCACAAAAGCACATTCGGAACCAATAAACCAAACACGAAGTTATAAACCGATTCCACTGAAAAGATTAGTTTTTCCTCCGCACTCCAACACCACACTTCTTCCCCCTCCGTTGGCTTTCAAAACTCCAAAAAGTCCGTCAAAAATGTCGTTTTCCCACACAAAATATTAGAGTTAAAGTATATTGACTTTTTGAAAAGTAGGCCTATTACGAAGATTGAAGAGTATATTCAAAAGAATGCATTTCCATCATTTCTCTTTTTGATATCTTCTTTCAAGCTAATCGTAAATTTGGTATTTTTCCTCTTACTAATAAAACAACGTTAATGGGGTATCACTACGAAAGATATTGCAAAACATGTAATGCAAACATATCTAGATGCATTTTATATGAATCTTGAACCTAAAGTAATTACTTATAATTATTATATTTATTATTCTTGGTTTATATAATTCAGTTCCATTGAATAATTTAGAGTTTAGACTTTAGACACATGGATTGCATCAAATCTCCGGTTTTTCTCTTCCTTTGAAAGAATAAAAAAGAAGACAGCCTCCCAAAAAGCCAAAGGGTTTTGTCATAACCATGGTTGTTAAAATCGCGAGGAAACTTGTACGAATTTACGAGCTTTAGAGAGAAAAACTAGTGGAATCGTGCATAGAATTAGTTTTAAGTTAGACTCAAATATTTGATAGACATGAGGTAGACTCGTACAATATATGATTCATAATTGATATTGTTAAAATCTCTGGTGGAGATTATGGGAATATAATTTGGCTATTTTCACACATCCACCAAAGAAACAACTAAAGACAGGTTAACATGTTTTAAGCTATGGTATCGCACATTGAAGCAATGGACACTCTCATTAAAAGAATAATAACAAAATAGTCTGATTTGGTATTACCTACTCTTGCTTAAAGATATTAGGCCAAAGCTCGCACAGAAACTCTGCAAAATGTTTCTTTTACTCACTTCTAAGATGCATGAATACACATTACTGAATTTGAGCAGGAAAAGAGACATGATTCAGTGCATGAATATCTGCACATATTAACATGAGAAAAAAGAGAATTTATTATTCTTTGCTGCATTAATTTATGAATCAAGCTCTACAAGAAGATTTCGCAATCTTGATCAACGCGCATAAATTCATCAAATAAATTTCAATATAGAACAATTTCAACTAGTGACCACAATATACATCAGCACTCAATCCAGTTACACAAGTATAAATAACGGTGAATCAAAAAAACCAAGTTGTCAACATTTCCAACAAACATACTACAAATCATTGACAATGTAAAACAAGACTTTATTTATTGTTGCAGCTCAATGGTTTATAACACGAGATAAATATCAATAAAATGGTGAAGGAAAATACAAGTCTTTACTTATTGTTGCAGCTCAATTGTTTACAATACAAGATAAATATCAATAAAATAGTGCAGGAGAATATTTCAGTATCTCAATCTTCTTGGTCTTGCATGTTGTCACCAGGGAGTGAAAGAGAGATTCTGTATACACCACAAATTGGGATCCAGTTGAAAGTAATGGATCATCCCATAAGGAGGCATTCTCTAGAAGCTGTCCTTTGTGATTATACTTCAGCCTTCCAGTTTTGTCATCTCTTCCAATAATGTCACCACTTTTTGTAGAACATATTGGGATAAAGTACCGAGAGGGGTTGACATCAAGAGAAAGAATAAGAACTTTAGTCCAAGATGATTGTACTTTGTATTCTTTCATCACCCTTATTTCAAGCGTAGCATACTCCAAGATGATTGTACCCACAAATCATGTTTTGCACGGTCAAAATCATTTGGAAAAGGCATCATTAAAAGTTTTCTTTCAATTAAATCAAATGCAAGAATATCATACATCGATGACCAATGAATAGACCCATTAAAGACCAACCCTACTCTGGGCTGATAATTGGGACGGTACTTAATATCGGGAAAATGTGTACTCTCGATTACATGCCACATATTATCTCTCAATGAAAAAAACTCCAATCCTGACCACAATACGTCATCTAAGAATACTTCAAAATAGAACATAACCACCAAGTAATCATCTCTTAATTCATCGTACCCAAATCCATATAAATATGAATCATCATCTGCATAGCCATGTGATTCATTAGGAGAGAGAGGTATTTGTCTCTCAACTCCAGTGGATGGATTCCATAGGTAGTAGCTTGAAAGTCGATGCAAAAATATAAAGCCTCTACATGAACTTATAACTTTAATATAATATTTAGTCAAGAGGTTCTTCAAAATCTATTGATAGTGTAGATTTAACAATATTTGACATGAAAATAAGTCGTCTATGAGTGTGTGTTTTGGTGGTAAGTTCAAAATGTGAATTAGAAAAATGTGGGTCGGAGATGAGAGAAAATCAAGACTTCCAAACACTCTTAAAACGTATAAGAGACTTCACCGGTAACTATAATAGGATTAAGATGATCAATTCATGAGGAAGATACACTATCGTGTCTTACGCCTTTTTCCTCTGCGATTGTTCATCATTGTTTCAGGAGAGTGAAAAGTTACAATAGAACAATCACAATGTGATGAACTTTAGGTGATACAAAAGGGCTAACATCCATCAGGTTATTCTTATACAACTTTGTAAAACTTATTATAGTACAAATTTAAACTTTTACATTTTAGGGTGTTTTCCATAAACAATTTTACTAAACATCTTTCTTTTTGTTAAAACTATCCTTTTTAGCTTAGTCAAAGAAAATCTTTTTAATTTTTAACTAAATCGATTTTTTTGTCTTTTAAAAAAGTTTCTGTTTTTACTTTTGTCAAATTTTGTATTTATCCTGTTTTCCAATTTACTTTGAAAAATTATCTTTCTTATATTTACCCAAGAGCATTTGAATGAGATCATGATAATTGTATTTAATTTGATACCAAGAGAACAAATTCAGTTTAATGGATTAACCTCTACACATGTGTGTATAGGATATTCAATTCACACAAAAGAAATTTCTTCTTTGATAAAAGTTTTTTTGAATAAAAAATTGTTGATTAGAAAAGTTTGTGAAAAAAAAAGTATTTTTAAAATATACTAACAATTATTTAAGGTATGTTTTCAATTTATATTTATTTTATTTGAATTATTGACTTTGAAAAATGTGTGTCTGTGGAAAATTGTCTTTTTAAAATTGTCTTTTTTTAATTTTTATCGTTATAACGTTTTTTTTTTTAGTAAATCATTATAACGTTTTTAAAAAGTTGCCTTTTTTTATCATATCAAATTTTTATTTATTGAGAATTAAGCTTTTTAAAAGGGTTTGAATACTTTATTAAAAAAAATTGAATATTATCTTATTTTATTGGATTTGGATCCTCTCATGTGTTTTCTCCGCTGTCCTGTCATCATCTCAACCACTCATCAATGTGTTTTTCTCTTTCCAAAACTGATGTTTTTTTATGTATTTATTTCTTATGAACTCTCAGCCATTGGATGAAGCACGTAATTGATGGCTGAATAATAAAAACAGAAGAGGATCCATTTCCTATTTTATTCATGACGCGGGAACTCTATTTTAGTTTTCTTGTAATGTTAATGGATAATGTTTATTTTTGTACGTAACGAAGGAAGACTTTCAAATCTCATTTGAAAATGTTGTAAAATAGATATTAATGTTACCTTAATTAATAATAATTTCTCTTTTTCCATTTTTTTCTCTAAATGAATGGGTCAGAAAGTTAATTATCTTTTAAAAAACAATTTCTTTTATCTAAATATAAATATTTCTCCCAACCATGATTCAATGTTGTGATAATCTAATCTCTTCCATTACATTCAACCTATGTGGGTGACATAATTACACTTTTAGTCTTTATGATTTTAATCCGTCTCTTTTTAAAATTAATGAAATATGACCATATCATCCATTTTTCCATATAAATCTTTTAAAATCTCATTTTTAATAAATAAAAGGCTTAAATGCATTTTTCACCCTCTATATTTCAAAAAGTTACGATTTTTGCCCCCTTAAAAAAATGGATTTTTTTGACCCCTAACTTTTGCCCTCTTTTGATTAGCTGATTTTGACCAGTCAATGCCCAAGTGACAGGTCACTTAACTGAGAGGCAGACATCGTTCTTCGTCTTCTTCGACGAACCTTCATCAACCCACTTCATCTTCGTAAAAAACGAACAAACCTTGCTATTTCTAGAACACAATTGATTCAAACAAATGGGGCTAAAAGATCGATGAAACACAACGATTCGAGCAATAAGATGAGTGAAACAGACGAGTTTGAGTTGATTTTGAGGATTGGAAGTGATGAATGATTTTGGGAAGATAGGGGGTTGAAACCCTAGATCTGAAAAGGATAACATTGGAATGGAAGAAATCACGTGATTCTCTATATATTCCATCCTTTTTTTTATTTTTTTTAATTGCTAGAATACACGCGTGGAATTTCTTTTTATTTTTTAAATAATATTACACATTTATCTGTCACCTCAGTTAAGTGACCTGCCACATGGGCGTTGACTCGGTCAAAATAAGCTAATCAAAAGAGGGTCAAAAGTAAGGGGTCAAAATATCCATTTTTTTAAGGGGGCCAAAATCGCAAATTTTTGAAATATAGGGGATGAAAGTGCATTTAAGCCTAAATAAAACTGGTCTCGGCGAAATATTTTAGATATAAAATAAAATTAAAAGATTTAAAGACTTATGGTAACCACCAACTTCTATAAAAACTAAAAATGCTTTTCAACAAAGCTAATCTCACCTCTAAAAAAACAAAACTAGTCTTACCCCGGACACTCCCACGTATTCTCCCTAAAAAGGAAATTTCTAACCACTAGTTCCATGACAAAAAAAAAAAAAAAAAAGTTAGCCTTAAAGCTTATGTTTTAAAGGTTGAATCCGCAATGGTTGGATTAAAGAACATGATGAGTGTCATAAAATAAATCTAAGACGATAGAGGCAATGTTGACAAATACATAAGTTTTTTTTTTTGAGGGACAAATACATTATGTGGTGTTTTTTTATTATCGATTGGCTTTATTTAGTTAAAACAATATGTTCTGATGAGATGTGAGACAAGATGTTCTAGAATGTAGTGCATCTTCTAGGCTCAAGGTGGTGTATCATATTTCTCACATATTTTTAGAAATGTTGTTTGTTCTCTTATGCTCAAGTTACGTTGTGTTTTTAGAAGATTATTTATTGTCGGTTTAAGTTGTCGTGCACTTCAAGTTATTTTTAAGATAGATTTGTTTCAAATATATTGTGTGCTTCTAGACTATTGGTATCAAAAATATATTTATGGGCAACTTATGTGTTTAGCCCGTTGAAGAAAAAGCCCATGCAAATGAATAACTTTATAAGCAGACTCAATCCTAGCTACAATTAACGAAGTCAAGATTAGAAGAACTGGGTATTATAAGCAGACTCAATCAAAAGCATAGAGTTTGTTTGTTTTAGTGGAGTTGTAATCTGCCATTTTTAAATTGTGATTGAGTCAATTACTAGGGTTAGTGAAAGGGGTTTCTCATATTTAGGGGAAGTCCTAGATAGAAATACACATGTGGTATTAGGTGAAGATACATTGAACAATGTGTGTTCATATAAGACTAGGAACTAATACTATTGATAATGGATTTCCTTTATTAGGTGGATACTTCCGAGAATATGTGACGTTGTACAGAATTGAGTTACAATTCTTTGTGTTCTCCTTTATTGTTTTATGTTTATTTACTGTGATTCATTATTTTATTATCAGTATGTTATACATGTTGTCACATACATTGTGTCTAACATTTGTCCTACGTGAACGAAAATTTTGCATTAGTTAAATTCATTCTCTAAATTCATTTAATAACTGATGTATTTGACTTATTATATTAACTATATACATGATTTAATCTAAAAAGTGATTGTTTTGTTTATAATAATGATGTGTATCATTTTTATAAAACTCCTTTTCACTTTTTCTTTGTTCTCTAATACAAGACATTTTATATACATTAATAATTTTTTTACAAATTTTCTCCTATTCAATTTATTATTTAAAAATGTAAATTCATTTTCTATCTCACATTAATGATTTTAGAGGTAATAAATATATAAAATAAACACGCATTATGAATAAAAAAAAAATTACAAACATATAACATATTACATGCAATGTCTTAAAATAAAATAAGAAAATAGATTATGTTAACAACTTTTTTAATACCATGCATTTTTATTAGAGATTTATATAATAAAAGACGGTATAGGCCCTTAAAAAAACGGTATAGTATATCATTTCATGCGACCACACCTAATACACGTTCGAATTTTGATTTGTCCCTACGTTATGCCAGCTGACAAAAAAAAAAAAATCAAAAGCCATCATCTAATATATACATACACGTGTGAATACGATAACTCAAAAAATATGCAAGACTACAAGTAATGTATATCACTACTCCTATCCAAGCATAATACAGCTCTACACAGCAAGCATGCTACTAGAAGATAGAGATTTGACAATTCAATCAAAAAGGAAAAGGAAGGGATAAAGTTTTTTTTTGGGTCAAGAAAAAAATAGAGAGTTTTCTTTCTGTATAGTATACACGTTAGAGCATTTGACCATAAGGGCAACAAAAACCATTAATACAGTTGTTTTCATCTGTCAAAAAATTAATAGTAAGGTTAGTAATAAAAAGGGTTGGAAACTTAAAGACAGAGGATATCGTGTGACTTGCGGTAGTGGTATAATATGATTATGATCACTAAATTTCACCATTTTTATATACTTTGTCTTTTTGTTATTCAGGTGGAAGTATTAGTTTTAAATCTTTGTCTCTAATGTCTCACTCAATACATCACTCGACTTTTCAAACAGAATTATATTATGTAATATTAAACATGCAATTCTTTTTTTAGGAAATAAACATGCATTTTATTGTTGGCTCATAAATGTGTTTAGTAAGAACATCCAAAAATAATGTAAAAGGATAAGGATTTAAGGTCCCGTTTGGTTTGAACTTATTTTGAGCTTATGAAAAATAACTTATATAAATAAGTAAGCTTTTATTTTAATTTATAAGATCTCACTAACGAAAATTGTATCTTCATAAATGGTTTTTTCATAAACTACCTTAAAAATTTATAAGTAATACATAAAAACTTATTTATTTGCATAAGCTGTTTTATATAAGCTATAAAATAAGTTAATCCAAACGGGCCCTTAACCTTAGTGTTTGAGAAAATATTTTGTGGCTTCAATCCACTTCTTCACACTAATTAAAATTTAGGCAAATCCAAACATTTTTCATCTTTGGGGCTTTTAACAAAATCTTTCTCCTTCAGGAAAAAATATCTCTCTAAATACCTTATCATATGCGTCTTTTCCATATCGATAAAAAATAAGGGCAAGTCTTTTTTATCATTTGATGTCGTTTCATCACGCGTAGTAAGATAGATTTGCTTTCATGATCAACCTTCCTAACATAAAATCTATTGATTATCAATAACATTATTTTCTTACTAAATTTATTGGGTTGGCTTGGAACCTGGGAGTGTGCTCCTCCTCAAGGTCTCATTCTCTCTGATACTAATTTAAGAGGGTTAGTTTACCTTCTTCAAAAAAAAACTTTATTTTCTTACTCTAAGTTCAGTCACTCTTTCTTATAACTTTTCATTGTATATATATAGCCCATAAAATTGATTATCAATAATTGAAGTTTATTTTCTTAGTCTAAGCTCCAACACTCTTTCTTATAACTTCATTGTATAGCCCAAGTTTAATCTATCTATCTATCATTTACATAATGTTATAGATCAACCTTGTTCTTATTATTTGAACTTTTTTCCACTCGTTCAATATTTTGTTCGACCTCGTAATATCGTTAATAAAGCTTTGAGCCAATCAATGTTTCAATCTTCAAAGACTTTTTCATACCCCAACTATCTCTTGTTCTTGACTCACATGATAGAAGGTATAACATAAGTTCTTTTCTCTAATCTCCAACCTATTAGAATCTAATAAGAACTTATATCATTCACTGAATAATTTACAAAAACAACTGTTCCATCTATCTCTTGTATCTTTTTCATGAACCAAAATTTTATCTTCATCTTTAATATATTTCACTTGATTCAAGCCTTTTGTCATTCTTCCCCTCCCAAAAAAATCATTCACTTTCAACTTATTTTTCTTTCAATTCCGTTTACAATCCAAACACACCAAGTATCTTTTATTCCAAGCATAATACGGCTATACACAAGCATCCTACTAGAAGATAGAGGTTTGAGTTTGACAATTCAATTCAAACAAAAGTAAAGCTCTTCCTGTATATATACGATTCAACATTGATTGATGATAAGGCAAACAAAGACCATTATTACAGCTATTTTCATCGGCCAAAAATTTAATACAAAAGGTTAATTAAGATAATAATAATTAATATTAACAAGGTTAGTTGCCGAAATCAAGCTAAGTTGTGCAAAAGCTATCTGTTTAATGGCTCAATGTGATTTCGACAAATTCATCGTAATATCAAACATGCACTTAAGAAGCAGCAGCTAACTGCTGTGGATGTGATGGAGCAGCTCCATTAAAGAAACCAAAAGATTTTTCAGCTTCATCTTCTTCTTCCTCTTCTTCATCAGCATCCCAAAGAAAATGTGCATATGATGCTAGAACATAACTGTAACAACACCAAAAGAATCATTTCATTAATTCATTATTTTTCACGGATATAACAAGAATTTTAGCATATGAAACTTTGCTTGAAATGAATTATTACCAGTCATCAGGAGCTGCTTTAACTGCTTGATCAAAATATGTCTCAGCACGAGGAGCATCCTTATGACACTCCCATATCAAATCTGCGTAAAGTGATAAAACGTTACCATCGTTTGGATTCGCCAAAATCGCTCTTCCACAATATTCTTCCGCTTTCACATAGTCCTTACGAACCTATAATCATTCCAAAAAACCAAATTAACATCAATTAATACAAAATTAACATCCTAAAATAGTAATTAAGACATAAACAAACTTTGAAGTTCTAACGTACCTCTTTTAAGTACTTTGCGTAATTACCAAGAAAAAGCGGATTTCCAGGATTTGCTTCAATCATTGTACGGTAATACAAATCGGTGCTATCATTTCCATGATTTGAATCACCGAATCTTGAAACTCCACCGTCGTTTTTGTCAAATCCACCACCACCTCCTTCTTCAACCAAAACAAGCATCGAACCACCGTCTCTGGCATCGACTTCACTCTGGCTTTCTTCGAACTCGGTTAAAGAACAAAGCGCGGAACTAAACGACGCCGTTCTTGAACGAGCACCGAAAGTTCCGGTTCTGCTCTCTTCTTCATCTTCATCGAATTGACGACGGTGGAGAGGCTTCCGATTCAACTGCGATGAGAGATCGGTTTCTGACAGTGCTCGAGTCATTTTGCTCACTGAACCGCAAATCGGTGACCGTGAACTCGACGTCGACGATGAAGCAGAGAGAGTAACAGATCTGGATTTCGGAATTCGATGGAGGAATTCAGGTTCAGGAGATGAATCCTTTGAATTCGTATGTGGAATCCATGGATTCATCACCGGCGTTGAAGAACTTCTTAGAAGCATTGTTGTAAATTTGGTTATGGTGATGTATCTGGTTTTGAGATTTTTAGGACTCGGTCACAGAGGTTGGTTTAGGTTAGAGAAGAACTAAAATGGCAACAGAGTTTTATAGAAGAGGATATGAATTGATCTTGGCCGTTGATTTATTTGGCTCCAATCATGCGCATGTCACGTGAAATGGGACCCAAATGTGAGATTTAAGGCCGTTAGATGGATATGGACGGTAAAGATGAACGGATTCGCTTTCGTTTCCCGCGTGATAGAGAAAAATCATAAAAAATCAAGAGCTGGTTGTTGAAGAGGAGAGAGAGTGTAGATAGATTTTTTTAAGGCTGACGGCTGAGGCTGTAAATCGTTGAGGTCACATTCAAATGGGTTTGGACAAAAGTTTATGGGTTTTTGCTTAGGTCCGCCCGTGGAGATTCTCTTGGGTCCCTTTGAGGGTATTTATGTCATTTCGTTAACAATTATGAATTCATGATATGATATCAGCAAGCAGTATTACTCTGTTTCTGTGCGCCTGACACTGGCAGGGGATTCCATGTTCTAGGGGCTAGGCCGTTGGTTTCTTTTTTCTTCCAAAATAAATGAAATACTGTATTACTCCCTCCGTACCTGAATAAGTGATCTATTTGACCATTTCACACAGATTAAGAAAAGTGTAAAGATGAAAGAAAGAGAGTGATATTTTTATTGAGTTGCCCTTGTCATTATTTTAAAACTTTTTCACTTTTAAGTAATGATTATTTTCTTTGTTCCACTACAAACTTTAACATGGGGACCACAAAAAGTATTTATATGGGGTAAATCTGTTAAATTTTGCCTAGAAATCTGAGAAGGTCAAGTATTGTGGGACAAATATTTTTTACAAATAGGTCACTTATTCACGGACGGAAGTATAATTGTCCCATCTCATCAGCTTCTTTGGGTTCATTTCACTTATAGG
Organism: Medicago truncatula; assembly: GCF_003473485.1. Classification (NCBI taxonomy): domain Eukaryota; kingdom Viridiplantae; phylum Streptophyta; class Magnoliopsida; order Fabales; family Fabaceae; genus Medicago; species Medicago truncatula. The sequence goes on along the minus strand of NC_053045.1, from coordinate 55,319,425 downwards.
TGGCATTTAATTTGGGAAAAGAGACTTCTTTCCCACCATAGGAAAGTCATTTTTTTACCATTAGATTGAGTAGTACCACCATTGTTATTATAGTCTATCCACACAATATTTTCTTTACATCATCTCTAACCTTAACATCAACATGGAAATTCAGAAGGACATGGAACATCACAACAAAACATCAACAATCAACATAACAACAACAACACACTCTTCTCTCCTTCGAAAATCAAAACACAACAACATGAAAATTAGATGTTTTCTTTTATTGTTACCTTTATCTTACTTTTCTTCTATTTTCATCATACAGTACATGCATTCATCTATACACCAAATTAAATTAGAATTAGATGTATCTGGATTAAAATTCAGATTTGATTGTTTGTACAAAAAAATCTTTATGTAGATATCAGTGTGTCAGGTAAGATAGTATAGATGGAAGAATCCAATATTCCAATCAAGATTGATGATAAATCAGCAGGTGATGTAAAAGAAGATAAGGTTGAGATAGAAAAAGATCTGGAGATTAAATCAGTAGAGAGAGAGAAGAAACATAAGGATGAAGATAAAGACGATGAGAAAAGGGAAAAGAAGGATATGGAGAAGAAGAAGGAAAAGAAGGACAAAACTGATGTAGAGGAGAATGAACATAAGAAAGACAAAGATAAGAAGAAAAAGGTGGAAAAGAATCCAAGTTTCAATGGTTAGTGAAGATAGTAAGATAAGAATCTAGTGTTGAGAGACTATTGTAATAGTGTGTTCTTTGTATGATCCAATGGTTAGAAAAGACTTTCCCATGGTGGGAAAGAAGTCTCCTTTCCCAAATTAAATGTCACCTCACTTATATAACTCAGTCTAGAGTTTGAAAAATGATAACTTATATCCTTAACTTATGTCTATCATGTATAAGTTAACATGATCCTTTACTTTACGTAAGTTATCTGAACTTAATTTACATGTTTTATGTAAGTTAATGGAGAAGAAGAAAGAGAAATATAGTTGTTGGTTCAAGAGAATATAGAAGAGGCAAGCGAGTAAAAATTAGTTAAAAATATGTTTGAATCAAAGGGAAGGGAAGAAGTTTTAAATGATTTAGTCACGCTTCCTTAAAAAAAAAAATATAATTTAGTCAAGCTCTCATCGTCCCATGCCCTTCAAATAATCCCCCAATTTGAGGGGAAGCGAAAACGAATTAAGATGAGTTTTGTTTCCCTCCTCTCCCTTTCTTAAAAATTACACCGAATGTTATGATTTAAACTATTATTTGTTTGCATCTACTTCCAACCAAACATACCTTAAAAATGATAAGAACAATATTTTTTAGTCTATTGGACAAATAATTCTTACAATAACATTATACGTTGCATTAAGGTTAATCTAAAAATGTGTTTAATAGTACTTAATCTTAATTAATTTCTTTTGGCAACAATATCTCAGTAATTTTTAATTAGCCATTTTTGTCTTTTGTTTTTTATTTTTGAAAATTTAGTTGTATCTTTACAAATTATGCATTATTGGTTCATCTATAAAGGTGTTATCCAATCGTTAGCGAAGGATGTTGATGTACCAATAAATGGACGTTGATGTGCCAATAAATGGATGCTGTTAGTGCATTAGGTTCATTTAGCATATGGGTGTTTATAACCAATCCAATTTGAATTTTTTTTTTTTAATTAAAGGGAAAGGAAAAAAGTAACAATAGAAAAAACAAATAATTACAACTTTTCTATTTTTATTTCTTGTCCCTTTATGTAAGGTCTCTTTCAAATTTTCAAATGCAATACACCTTTAATTGTGTTACAACTCGTGATAAATACTCTAATGAAAATATTAATAATCATCTCTACAAAATTGCAAAACAACGTCAACAATCAACAATTAATCCAGTAATGAATGTAAACTTCAATTGAATCCAGGTTTATTCCTAAATTGATTGACTGTTTTTGACTCGCTTAACGAAGCACATAGATAACGCTAACGGTAGCAAGTTACCGCTGGTGGTTCAATTCTTTGTTGCCTTCTCATTTATGTTTTATCTTCATTCACATATAAAAACAAGGACAAATCATTGTGATGATTACCATCCTCATCCTCATGTATCAAATCCTAATACTTAAATATATAATAGAGTGGGAAAATCACATGTTTTTCTATCAATCTTAGTTAATCAATGTCATGGAATATATATTGAAAACTACATAAATTTAAAACTTATCAGTTGGTTTGGCCTTCTTGATGTTGATGGTGCCGGTAAAGCCATACTGCCAAGACTTTTTACAACCTCGGGTGCATAGGTCAAACTTAGCCTTGACCCGGAGAACTGACATTTCCAGCGATGAAGATCGTATTGTCCCATCGAACGTGTCAAATTTGTTATCGAACTAGAGATTTATCTGAGGTATTGGTTGATAATCCTCAAATGTGATTCCTTTTCTTCAGCAAGTAACTGAGAAAAGAACTATATCCCTCAATTGTGGGTTCCTTAACTGCTCATGTAGAGCGTTTTTTTACTACTAAACTAAGAAATACATGAAAATAAAGATAAATTTAGAAAGATAAAAGGATAAAATAACGTAAATAGATTATGTTTGATTGATGTGGACTGAATACAATGTACAAAATGAGTATTTATATGAAAAAGTATTCATATTGGCCAAATGACATGATCTATATTGTTTAGCATTTCTCGGATATTTGCGTAGATAGTACATTAGTTTTCCTTAGTTAAGGGGTTCGTGGTATCCCACGTTCGGCTAACAACTTTCGACTTCACAACATGATCCGTTGACAAGGTTCAATATGCTCAACCTTTCTCAAAACGTGTCTCTTTACTCATCGTTCCTTGTGGTTATTGGCGCTATAAACATGAAACCTGAGTTCAATGCCTCATTGTCCAGTTCTGTTGAGCTTTGACTTAGTCTAATGTCTTAAATACCCATACACTCTTCAGTAGACTTGAGAAAGAATTGACCGACCCTTGTTCTACTGCAACAACACTCGCCTAATCTTTAATTGACGACTCAGAGGGAGGGGGAACTCCTTATTCTTCCAACTACTAAATGCGAAACTTTTATTAGTACTCACTTTGGCACAACAACACTAACAAACGATTTTAAACAATTTTGTAACTCGCTTACTGATGAGCCTTGCTATATGGTATGAGAGAATCGGCACACGAACTGCACGACGTGTTGATCTACATGTGAGATTCTCTCTTAATGGATACTAGCTTATAACTTTTTCAATATAAAAGACAAAAGAAGATAAAATAAACACTTAGAAGTGGAAACATCCTTGAATTGTGTACTCCAATATATATCCACTTTTTGACACATCATTGAAGAGGTAACTTAGAAGCTAGAGTGAGATATATATGAAAAAGCACCGCTACAAGAAAAAGGTGCATGTAATTTCTCAAATTCTTATAAACAAACATATACGTGATACTAACATGGAGTCAAATGACAATAAAAACTCAAATAACAATAAAAAAAAAAGTCATTCGTGCGTTTGCGACGAAAATACTGTCGTGCACTTAAGCTTTTCCCTTTACTAATAACATAAACACGTTTTAATTTGCAACTTTATATTTTTTTTAGAGGAATTTGCTAATATATTTTTAAAGTCAAAAGCCCCTATGTTACTCGTTTGTGTTGGTTTGTTGCAATTTGCACGTTTAACTCCATTCTGTTTAAATGTTATATCTATTTTAGCTTTTGGTGCGTCATGTTATGAGTTCTTGTGTTATGTTATTTTACACAAGTTTGGATGAATCATTCATGCTCATTGTGCTGTTGAAGGAATTCCAAATGCTCGCTCAAAACACATTCAAGAGTTAGCAAGAATACATGGTCCACACTCCAGGCATTTGCATTAAAAGAAATCACTTTCTGAAGGGTCATATATAATTTCATAATGCTATTCCTCCTGGCTTGAATTTGTAATTAATTTAGTTCTAAACCAATATAAAGTAGCCTAGCTTTGTTTTCCATATTGGTACTTAATTTCAGCTGCTCTTATATATGATGCACAAGAAACCTACCCAGTAGGGTAAGGTGATTAATGGTGTAAATAGATATAAAATATAGAATAGTTAGTTGCATTGCATCATCTACTTTAATTTGGTAAACTTTTTCAAGAACTGGTTGTTGCTATAAATGGATGGAGTATATGTGGACTCCAATAGATATTGGGAAAGTTCTGTTTCCTAATGCTCACCTTTGATCATACAATTACACTTTTAATGTCAACTTTGTTTACTCTCTTCCTCAAAAAAGGAAAAAGTTATTTGTGCACTCTCATAAATTAATTGAATAAATAAGTATAAAAACGTAAGTACAAATATGACACTATTGCTTTCGTATTCATTATTGTTCACCAGTCCCCCACCCCACCCAAATATTGTACTTCTACGAGGGCTCATTAAAAATACTAGCCAATGAACAATATAATTTGTACATAAAAAATATTAATATATATAAATATGATTTTTTTGGCGGACAATATATACATATGAAATTAAACAACACACACCAAATACAAAATGCATTTGTCCTCCTGAGTTTTAATTCAGTTGATAGAGACAATATATAACATATGTAAAATTCGTAGTTTAAATTTCAACCATCATCAAAAAAATAAAAATAAAAAATATATTTAATGTTCTAAAAAAATATATTTAATTATCTACAAACTTCAAACAGTTGCGCGCAGAGAGGATACTTGATTTAAAAAAAAAAAAAACTTAAACTTAAACAAATAAAACAAGTTTTTATGCATTATTCACCGTTTGTAAAAGTAATTTATAAAAAATTGTTCATAAATATACAATTTTCGTTAACTTGTTACTTTGTTAAGCATGAACATGTAAATTAACATAAAAACTTATTTTTGTTCTAAAATAAGCCTAATTCAAACAGAAAATCCTGTGCATCTATTTCTCTTCTGTCTCTTGTTTGTTGTTGAAGCTTCACTTCAATTCAATTCAACCTCTGAAGCTTCACTTTCAGTTTTTCTAGAATCTTCCATTTCCGTTCTTACCTTAACTCTTTCTCCGATCCTCTTCTTCATCAAACACCACAACCTCTACTTTTCTTTTCAAGGATCGCGTTCCAGAATATTCTTCCTCTCATAGTTCGGAGCTAGCAGAAACTCACCTTAACAATTTCCGTTGAAAATTCGCTAATCAATTCGTGTTTCTAGGTCATTTCAACTTTCTTTGAATTGCGAATTGGTCACAATAATGAAGAAAGTGAGGAGGAAGATTGGGAAGTATGAAGTTGGTAGAACAATTGGTGAAGGCACATTCGCTAAGGTCAAATATGCAAAACACTCCGAGACAGGGGAAAGTGTCGCGATTAAAGTCATGGCTAAAACTACCATTCTCAAACACAGAATGGTTGAACAGGTTCCATTCTTTTTTTCCTTTCTAAAACTATGAGGGAAATATTTTATTCAATTTTTAGTGTATTTGTTAATCATCTTTATGTTTTGGTTCGTATGAGGTTATGCTTTTCTTAACATGTTTTACTGCATTAAATTTTTAATCAAAATAAAGATTAAAACTAGGCTACTTTGTCTTGAACGCCGACTTCAATCATAGAGATTTCCTACTGTCTGTGTCGATACTAGAAACTGCACTATGGCTGAAACCTACACTGCTAATGAAGTTAAAAGTGATTGCCTGGTTTCTATGTCGACAGGTAGGTGGTTATTAGGATGTAGTCGAGGAGTTCTTCCTATAACATAAATTCAAAGAAAATAAAGATGTTGTTCACCGAAAGATAGGCAATTTATTGACTTCAAGAGCGGAAAGGAATACTTACCTATGCCTCGAGTCCCAGTCTCCTAGTGGTGGGGATGGTAAAGGAAAATGTCTGGTTCTGGCTATGAGATGTCTTTGCCAAGCCTTTCCTCCCTGGCGGTCTACACCAGGTATGAACTCAATTTAAACTGGGATCAGAGGAAAAAAAAGGCTCTTTTCCTTTCTACCATGCTTTAGGCTGCTTATAGGAAAAAAGACTCTAGTTCCTTGCTCATTTACGCTGTAGGCGTAGAGCTATGGGAATGCTCAAAGGATGAGCACCGACCGGCCTACGTTTTGACTAGTCATCATCGGTTTATCTGTGTGCTGAAACCACCATCCATAGTCAATTCAATGGGTGGATAGCCACTCAACTTTTCACTGTGCATTCAATCACGTTTGCTATGAAATACCATTCCTTCGATTGCAGGACTGCTCATTCCATTAAACATAATTGTTTGTTTGAGAATCATTATAAGGAAAAACAAAGAAGCTAGATGATGAAATTACATGTCATTTCAGTTAAGGTAATTAAGCTACGAGAACATGACAGGGCTATTGAGGTTCTGTAAGGAGTAGGACAGAAAGGTATTTTCTTAGAAAAACGGAGGAAAGACGAAGTAGTTGGTTAATTTTAAGAAGATTAGTTAGATTAATAATAAGGGGGAGAACGGGTTGGTAGATCTTTCAAGGAATTTTTCAAGAGAAATAGGTGTTAGAGATCACACATTTACTAGTGATATGATCAACATAGTAGTTATAAGTGGGGGTAAACTGGTTTAAAAAAAAGGGGGTAAACTGTCACTTCATGAGCTAGTCTTTGAGGTTGAGTCTAAGTCAACCCAAATTCTTAGATGGTAATAGTGTTGTCAAATATTGGCCATGGCAGATATCGGTGGCAGGTTTTTGGCTTTCCACCATTTCCAATTTTGTGAAGGACAGCGGCGCCATAGTGCCATGGTCGGATATGGTGACGCCATATGTTAGCTGGTATGTCGGAATTTTCGTTCTTCGCCGCGATCCGCCATCTGCCATCGACAACACTGTGGCGTTGGCCTGTACTAGATATGTTATTGGGCCTCTTATAGATGTCTAGCCCTGGTCAATATAGTTTTTCTTAGTAAGTGGGGGGCAATCCTTACCCCAGGAGTAAGGAAAATACCCTTGTGAAGGGAAAATATTTGGGGGAAAGATCTTTCTCTTTGTCCCTTTTAATTTTTATTTTAGACTTTAGTCAATCAATCAATAAAATTGTTCTTTTCTTTTCTCTCTTTACATTGCACACTCCATACAGGTTCAAAATATAATTTAAGGTGGGATTCTTTTTTTTCTTTTTTCTTCGGTCAAATAGCCCAGTGGCTGAGGCTCACACATTTTAAATGTGAAGGAGTCCAGGTTTCGAACCCCGGCGCCTGCATATCATTTTCCTTGCAGCTACCAACCGAGCTGTGCTTACAGTTACAGGACAATTTAAGATGGGATTCTATTTCACTGATTCTGGTTATCTCTCTTGAGTATACACTGGACTATTAATGCTTCTGCGAAGTTATTATAAATCAATGCAAAACGATTCGAGTGTGTCATTGTTATGATAGTGTGTAATTGTTATACAAAACTTATGATTCTTTTCATCCAGCAAAATTAAAAAAGCATTTCGTCATGATGATGCCTGTTAGTGGATCTTATGTTGCATCTGAAGTCAAAGTCCTGCTTATATCTTTATGTGTGTGTTCTGTATTTATGCAGAATAATGATGTAGTTTGTTATACTCAATGCTTATCGTAATTCTTTCACCTTTTTGCTATTAGCTTTTCTAACTTGAAAGTTGAAACATGTTACAGATTAAAAGAGAGATATCCATTATGAAGATCGTCAGGCACCCGAATATAGTCAGATTGCACGAGGTGCACATAGATATCTGAATATATCAGGAGTTTCATCGTCTTTCTTTCTTTCTTTCCAAATTGTTTTTCTCACATTGCTTACAAATTTTAGGTTTTGGCCAGCCAGACCAAGATCTACATAATTCTGGAGTTTGTAATGGGAGGGGAATTATATGATAAAATTGTAAGAATTTTCATGCTTATATGTTACGAGATATATAGAGGTCAATTCTTCTACACTTCAATAGTTCCCAACTCGGACTTTTTGAACTAGTCAGCATTGACAAGGCAGATATTTATGTTTACTATTACACCTATTCTGGATCTGTAGGTTCAGCAGGTAAAGCTTTCTGAAAATGAATCTAGGCGCTACTTTCAACAACTTATAGACGCTGTTGCTCATTGTCATAAAAAGGGCGTGTACCATAGAGACTTGAAGGTGAAAGACAAAATACAATATCTGGTGTTTATAAGGTTTCTGCTGTAATTATTTTAACCTAGTTAAGTTTTTATCTTGATAATTTTTTTTCTTTCTTTAATAGCCTGAAAATCTTCTTCTTGATGCTTATGGAAATTTGAAGGTTTCTGACTTTGGATTGAGTGCATTGACTAAGCAGGTAAGAATCTACTCTACTTATAAAAAGGTGAGAGAAAATTATGAAGCATGGATACAGACACGAACACCGGATACGACACGGACACCGACATGGATAATAATTTGCGAAAATGACATAATTTAGTGTAATCCTAGGTGTGCGTCGGTGAGTGTCCCTGCTTCATAGGTTTTATCCCTTTGGCATGTAGTTGTTCATTTGTCTTTGAATATTGATTGTTGGAGATAGCAGAAGCGGCAGATCTAATGTCTTCCTTTTTCTATCCACTTCTTTCTTATAGGGTGACGAGCTTCTTCACACCACGTGTGGGACCCCAAATTATGTTGCCCCCGAGGTAAAATTGATTATACACACAATTCTAATGCCATTATTAATTAATGCGTTAATCTTTTTCTCATATTCCTCTGGATGCTTGGTCACTGGGATCAGGTTAACGGTAACATAATTGTCTGCATCAATTTTAGTCGTGGACAAATAATTGGGGATGAAATAGATCAATGCTATTGATGTCCTGTGCGTTGTACAATTTTTGGAATTTAATAGAACCTGAAATGGAATAGACTATGAGAGAGATGTTATGTAAAGGAGGATGTACAATTGAAATATATATATATATATATATATATATATATATATATATATATATATATATATATATATATATATATATATATATTTGAAGAAGCAATTGAAATATAATCTGAATTTGAAATGTTAAAAGAGATAAACAAAGGACACATCAATCTTTGAAGCAGTGTAAAATAAGACATTGATCACTTCCAGTGAGAGTCATCTTCAGCTCAGTTCATTATTTATACATTTATCATTTGAGATTATGATTATTGTAATTTTCTCATCTCAAGACATTGATATATTCAATTTGTAAGCACAAGGCAAGATAGTCACTTCAGGTAGCAAATTTGTCTGTGTGACAAGTTGCATGTTTCTTCCAAAAAATGTACTTATGAGTTAATATACAATTCATTTTTCTGTTAATTGAATGATGCAAACATATGATTTGTATGTGCTCCAGTTTCTTCTTAAAATAATATCTCGCAGGTGCTCAGCAATCAAGGTTATGATGGTGCAGCAGCTGATGTATGGTCATGTGGAATTATTCTATATGTTCTAATGGCTGGATATCTTCCTTTTGAGGAGGCAGACCTTCCGACGTTGTTCAGAAGGGTAATTTTTGCCTTTTCCTAATAATCTTGAAGTAGAGACCTAAAAGAGCTAGAAAGAAGGAAAATGCAAGTAATTTGTGTACTAAATGAAAGAAAACTAGTGGAACAAAACTCTGCATTGTAAATCTTAATTAATCTACAGCACATGGCATCATAACCATTTTTACTTCTCTTATTTATCTGCATTTTAAATTTTGAATCAATCCCTTTATTTGCATTTTAAATTTTGAATCAATCCCTTTATTTGCATTTTAAATCCTGAACCAATCCTTATCATAAAAAAATAAAAAATAATCTCTATTTTTTTTTTTAAGAAACAAGGATGTTAACACTCATCTAGTAAAATATGGAAAATGCTAACATGTGCCCTTGGGGCACATGCTAAGAAATTTAAAATAGAAATAGTTGTCTCAAAAGTTGTGCATTCAACTTTATTCAACTTTTAAAAGTCAAAATTTTGTTGTTTTCTATGGAAAGTTTCTAATTTTGAATTCCTTAACTTGTGCCCTTAGGGTACAAGATAGCAAGACCCTTAAAATATTCATGGCAACTTCCTTTATAAATAAATATACAGATACAATTGAGTTGCTAAGCCGACAGAGTTCCATTAGTAACTGTAAACTTCCAAAATGAAGAAAAGGTCCAGTGACTTTAATCTTTTGTATCATCCTTAGTCGTTCCTTAGGTGCTGAATTGTACTATGAATGGATAAGATATTCTGTTCTTGTGTTCATGCTCATTATTAGAGCTTTGTAATAGTGAAAACTTAATTGATCCTCCTCTATTTCTTATTAGATAGATATCATTAGGGGGTACCTTTTCCTAGTGTCCTGAATGTTCATTTGAGGAGCGTGCTGCTGGTTAATAGTCAGCTGTTAACTCTTGCTCTTGATTTTGCTGTTGACTTCTCTTTTTGTCATTTGTACCTGTAGATCAGTGCTGGAGAATTTGTTTGCCCAGTCTGGTTTTCTGCTGGCGCAAAGACATTTATACATAAAATTTTGGACCCTGACCCTAAAACAGTAAGTAGATTGACCATTTATTATAGATTCTAATCATACATGCATTCATTATTGTATGAATTGCATTTCTTGTTGATAACCTTGACACATTATTATTATTATTATTAGGGTCTTGCTAACCATTGCCATCAGGGCAATGGTTAAGGAAGCCAAAAGTAGCATGTTTGCATTGGTTTCAACAACATTTTGACTTTTTAGAAGTTAAATTTATCACTTTTCACCATTTTCCAATACTATATGAATGCATGGTTAGCATTCTCCTTATTATTATTATTATTATTAAGTCCCCGTGTTCCTACTACATATGTAAATGTAAGTCTATGCAATGTACTTTGAACAGGAATAACCAATCCCTTTCAATTTAATTATTTTTCTTTACTTCTTTTCCTATCTAGGGAACATGAAAATTACAAATATTCAAAAAATAGATAAGCATAAATTTTCATCTTATTTAAGGATGCAAATTATGATCTATTTCAGTCTTTGTGTATTTTTAATGTTTAAGCAAACATGATTTTTTTCTGATAAATAATTGCTTTTTCTTATACATAGATTTATGTATAACATGGCTTCTGCCTTTGTATATCATTTCCTGTCCAATTAAGTACCATGTTTAAATCAAGATTTTCACTTATCTGTGAAATTCTACGGATTGCTGCAAAACTGCAAATTCAATATACTATTCGTCATAATTAATTATGATATAATTCTATAAACGCAGCGGGTGAAAATTGTAGAAATAAGGAAAGATCCATGGTTTCGGAAAAACTATTCTCCTATCAAACTCAGGGAAGATGAGCAAGTGAATTTGGATGACATTAAGGCTGTTTTTGATGATATTGAGGTCTGCTGTTTTTTTTAGTTCTTTTGTTTATTTATACAGACAAAACTTGTTTTTGCAAATGTTTGTG